>NC_056728.1:496955012-497170012 GCF_019279795.1 Protopterus annectens | reverse complement strand
AACAAAGTATTTCTTCAAAAAATAAAATATATCCACCCCTTTTTTTTAAAGATTTATGCAGATTAAACATTCTTTAACTCAATAGGTAACCACCCGACTCCATAACTGGGCCACACACTCCATAAAACAGTTAATTCTACCACAAGTATTTCTATGTTCCCCTTAGTCAATTCCATTTTGAATAACATAACTTTAGACTTATGTTGTCATTTGTCAAATCTAATGTACTGAAAATATTGAAAAGAAGGTTTCCATCAAGAAAGGTTCTTTTAAAAAAAGCAGGGTGAGGATCTACCTGACTCTGAGGAAGGACAATAAGTCCAACATCATAAGCCAGGCCATAACACTTCTGACTAGCCACTCACCAACCTTCTTTGTAACCTTTCTGTCTGATTTACCAGGTATGTATTAGTAGGGCACTACAAGGAGGTAGACATCGTCAGAGCAAAACTAATAACAGTGAACAGCAGAATCATTTTGAGGTAGGTCTCAAAAACTGAAACTGTTCTATACATAACTATTCAATCTTCCACTTCTTTTGGCTTTTCCCGGTTAGGGGTCACCACAGCGGATCATCTGTCTGCTCATGATTGGCAGTAGAGTTTTACGGTGTTGAATTGCCAGCACAGCGCCCAACCTTCCACAGAAGGCACACACATGCACACACTCACATCTAGGGCCAATTTAGAGTGTCCAATCCACCTACTGTGTGTCTTTGGGATGTGGGAGGAAACTGGAGCACCCGGAAGAAACCCACACAACCACAAGCAGGACAAGCAGACTCCGCACAGAAAGCACCCCAGCCGAGAATCAAACCGGAGAACCTCTTGCTGTGAGGCGGCAACGCTAACTGCTGCACCACCATGGCCGGCCATACATAACTATTCAATATGATTTTGAAATGTAATTTCTTATTATTCAGGACTTAGAAATCATTTTTAAGTTTCTACAATATTCACCATGTTTCATATGTTCATAGGTTCATAGGAGATTACTAGGCTAATGGCTTAAGGGCCCTTAGAAGACTAGTCAATATGATGCCTACAGGTAGGAGCATGACATGGATTTGTGTCTGTGCATTGATTAGCTTACAGATTGCCCCTGTCCATAAGGGACATAGGCACTACCTCAGATGTGAATTTGTGATACCCAAACTGTATTTGAAGAGGACCAGGGAAGGACTCTGCTTAATGTGAACAGGAAGCCTGTTCCATAGAAGGGGCAATCTCTGAGACAGGTATCTGTCTCTCCAGCATGATTAGTTTGAGTCGCTGACTAAGTTTAGATCCCTACTAGATTGGGTGACCCTCATGCTGTTTGATTTGTTTATGTGTAGCAGCTCCTTCAGGGCTGGATTTGTGAGTGCCTTGTAGGTCAGTCATAGGTCACCCCTTAATAATCAGTAGGAGGCAGAGTACACGGATAGGGTTTTTAGTCTATTGGCATAGGTCATGTTGTTTACACCCTATAGTTTCTTTGTAAGGAACCTCTGAGGTCACTCCAGCTGCTGGAAGTGCCTAGTCAAGTACATGCCAAATGGTGCATTGCACTCAGTTGTTGATCTAATGAGGGCTAAGTACAGCAGGACTATAATCTCCTTGCATCTGGATGCCATACATTTACTTATAAGTTGTGCCACATAAAAAAATGTCCTCACCATTGTGGACACATGGTAGTCAATATTCAGCCTACAATCTATCTGTGTGCCTAGATCTCTCATGTCTGAGTCTATTCTAAGGAATGTGCTATTGATGTTGTAATTTGCAGGGGTATTTGACTTCCCAATGGTATGATAATGCATTTTTGCACTTAATTTTATGCCATGGTTCTGCCACCAATCATTTGTCTGATCTAGACCATCTTAAAGAATATCTAAATCATTGGGGGATTCAATGATTATTCCCAGTTTGCAGTCACTGGCAAACTTTAGCATCCAGAGTTCTTCCATATAAGCCTTTATTTCAGAGAAGTATATTCTGAGCATTATAAGTATAATTATAAGACATTATAAGTACTAACAATTCAGTGTCTCTGGTTAAAAATTTCCAATGATACTTAACCAATTAAATTTATTAGTAAATACATTATAAGTAGTAATAAAGAATGTTTATGTTTATTTGCGTTGTGTTTTTTTTGCAAAAAGATATTCATCACTTCATTAAGTACTTAAAACCTCTCTTTAAGCATACTTAATCCCTTATAATAGGAGGTTGTAACAAGTCTCTAATCATAACCCTTGTTCATATTCATCTGGACTGTTTTAAGCTTCCTTTCAAAATTGACATGTTCACTGCATAATCTAGGCATAAAAATTCTCCATGAGGAAGAGATGAGAGACCCAGAGACTTCTCATACTCTGGAATAGACTGCCCATACATGTCAAGAAGAGCGCTTCCTTGGCCCTCTTCAAAAGGAACCTTGACGATTGGATGGGAGATAGGAAATTCACCCCAGGGATCACATCAGTCACCCTGCTAGACAGGGGTCCAGGGAAGTAAATATTGTGAGAAGAAATATCCGGGAAATTGTTTGGCTAGACTTGTATAGGCCCTAGGGCTGATAGCCTAGTACCAACCTATGAACCTATGAGCCTATGAATGACAACTAGTACCATGCAAATACTGACCACTGACAGTAAGATTTTCTATATATATAGTATTTTTAATTCTACCATTAACAAGCCCATGTAATTCCAAATCCAAAAAAGAAACATTGACACCTATTTGCTCATCCTTGAACTTAAAACCAAATCTGGTAGCCTGTAAATATTCAATAAATTGATGAATATCATTCGGACAACCTTGAGAAATAAAAATCAAACCATCAGTATGTCTAAAAAAACTAACATGTTCTTCATGTATTTATGTCCATGCATGATTTTTCCCAAGAGCTTTTATCCACACGGAAGGCTGTGAATGAGGCGACCGGGTTGCGTTATGTGCAGTTGCTGCTAGAGGAAGCTAACAGGAAATTGAAGCTGCTTAATGAATCAATAAAGGTTTCATATAATGCTTTGAAAGAGTTTGCTTCCAAGGAGAATTTCAACATGAGAATGGACCAAATGGTCAATAAAGTCGAAAAAGAAAGTGAAGTTTTAGCGAGAAGGAAGCATTATGAAGAGGGTCGCAACTTTCAATTAGAAGCAGCAGATGCATCCGTGCCAGACTTTTTGAATGGTCTACAGCAGCGTGGTGCAGATAATGTAGGCTCTGAGGAAAGAACCCCTAAAAGAATGCGTAAAGGTTCAGAGGTAGCGAAATCTACTATTAATGTGCAAGGGCAGGAGAGTTGGAAAGAAGTGATTGATCAGCAGCAGACAACAAAGACCCCACAAGAAGTGTTGAGGGGTTTTCAGTCTGTCTATCTTTATCAGGATGGTGGTACAGGAAAAAAGACTTTGTCCTAGGTGGTTATACAGGGGCCAAAGAAATTCAAATAGAATCAACGAGGGAAAGGCAGTTTTCATTTCAGGGGAAGATGTGGCAGAAACCGTTACCAAGGGAACAACATGAGATGGAACAATCATTATGGGAACAATGGCGAGTGGAGATAATTGATCAGGACAAAGGTACTGTGAACAATTGTTTCAAAATTGTCAATTTATCTAATATTAGATTGACTTTTGAACAAATTAGTGTTCTGAGTAAAGGTTTGACTTTTGTGCCCCCTGCTAGGGCGGATTTAATTTCAACTATTAACTCTCTAAGGGAATATGTACGTAAGTTGAATTTAAAATTTATTTTAATGATTGTTTATCTCAGAATAATGTGAGGCCCTTCACCAAATGCAGTACTTTTAATCTGCCTTTAAGGCCAGAATTGCAGCCCTTTTTATTTACTTGTGAAAAGGAAGTGTGAGAATTATTAAATAATAAGAGTAATGCTGTTTTTTTATAATATGACAGAAGGGGAGATGAATTGAAAAGTAATAGGGATGTTTATGTTACTAAAGCCGATAAAGGGAATGTGGTGGTTATCATGGATTTCAGTTTTTATTGCCGTTACATGACCAATATGTTGAATAATGAGAAATTTTACACTGTAGCTAGTTTTGAAGAAGTGGATAGAGTTTTTAAATTTATTGACTCACTTACTGAAGAGTGGTTCTTGGAAGGATAGATAAACCAGAGTTTGGTGTATTTTTTTCATATTTCTAACACAAAATTAGGAAGGTTTTTTGGTCTGCCCAAGATCTACAAGAATTTGGATGAACTGTGTTTTAGACCTATTATTGCAAGCAGTGGAAGTAAAACAGAATCCATGGTGATTTAGGTAGAGAACTATTACAAAGATTGGTAATGAAAAATGTCTCCTATGTGAAAGATTCTTTTGATTTTTGCAAGTTTATTAAGGGCATTAATCTAGAGGATGATGTATGGTTGGTGACGGCTGATGTTATCTCCTTATATACTGTTGGTTTGGAAACAGTTAAAAGAGTGCTGCATATGTCTGGATGTTATGAGTATGATGAAATTAATCGGATTATTAGCATTTTGGATGTCATTTTGTCATATAATTTTTTTCTTTTGATAATGTGATATATAGGCAAACCAATGGAGTGGTGATGGGGGCTGCTATGGCCCCCAGTTATGCTAACATTTTTATGATGGGTTGGGAAAGGGAATTTATTTTTGATTCTGAATTTAACATGAATATTATTGTCTATAAAAGGTTTATTGATGATTTGTTTTTTATTTGGAATGGATCTGAGTCAGATCTGTGTAGTTTTATGAATTATTTAAATTCAGTGTCTGACTTTTTGAAATTTACCTATAATTTTGATAGAAAGTCCATTAACTTTTAGACTTGAATGTATATAAAGAAAATAATAAGTTTAAGACTCAAATTTATAAGAAACCGGAACAGAGCAACAGCTTTTTACATTGCAGTAGCATGCATAATGTTAAATTAAAGCATAATATTGTGACTAGCCAATTCGATCATTTCAGTCGATTGATGCAGGATGGTGACTTTTTTAAGGTTGAGTGTGAAATTTTGAAAAGTAGGTTTCATGATAGAGGGTATCCTGTTGATATGTTAGATAAGTGTTTTTAATAAGGTGATATTACAAAGAGAGAATATTGAGCATAATAATGACAGGGGTGGGGAATATAGGAAGGATTATGCGCTAGCTTGTATGTTGAATAATTCAGTGGATGAAGTAAGCATCAGACAAATAGTGAATAAGAATTGGAAATATTTGTCTAATTTTTGGGTATTCGGAAAGTTATAGGTGAAATACCTGTTTTTGTTACAAAAAGAGGAAAAAAATCTCAAAGAGCATTTTTATAAAAATGTCGATAGTTCTGATGCTAATGTTTTAAAAGGGATGTTTAGATGTGCCAGTTGTAGTTTTTGTGCACACATTATGGTGGGTTCCATGGTTAGAATCCAGGCTAGGAATTATTTACTGGATTTAAACAGATATTTTGATTGTAAATCCAAGTATGTAGTGTATTTAACATTGTGTACTCTGTGTTTGGCATTCTATTGGCTCCACAAAGTCTGCTCTTTACTTTTTCCCTTAGAACTGCTCTATCTCTCAATTTAAACACCATATTCTCATTCTAAGGCCCTTCACTGGTCCAAATAAGTAATCTTACAAGTTAGCACTATTAAACCATAAGCACTACTTACTCTTATACTCTCTACGATTACCTTGTCCCCTATTGGTCCGTCTTAATTCAGTTTCCCTATATTACTCTAGCATGTCCAAAGGTCAGTCAATGGTTTCCTCTCCAGTCCAGCTGGTGAATCTGGGAATTTTGAGGCAATGTTACAACTGTCTCATGTACACAGACAACCCTCTCCTCCTCCAAACAGGTTCAAATATATGTGAGAGATGCAAGCATATAGCCAAACTGGAGGCTGAGCTCTCTCATCTCAAAACTGGTGAAACCAGTCAGGAGGAGAAGGTAATCTCACACAACACAATTCCAGTATCACATAGTCCCACCACATCAGCAAACCAAACACATAAATACACAAAAACATATTCGGAGGCTCTAAATAAAAATCTACCTAAGCAACAGAGACCTCCAAAGCAGACATCCAAGCAAACGCTACCCCAAAACAAAACATGCACAACACATAGCCCACAAAGTCAGGGTGCCAAGCAGCCACAGCCCTTAAGGCTGAATAACACACCTGATACTCTTGTAATAGGTGACTCTATTGTCAGACACACCGACGTCCCGCTCACCAGGCTGAATAAAGAGAAGGTCACAGTGAGCTGCCTGTTGGGCGCTAGGATCCGCCACATAACGCAAGCACTCAGGTCACTCCAAAGCAAATACAAATATGACTCAGTCATTGTACATGCTGGTGTGAATGACCTGAGACGTACCTCCATGGACTACATGAAAAGAGACATAGAGGAGCTCTCTGATCATGTAGCCCAGGCTGGTATGACCCTGACCTTGAGCAGCATCTTACCCTCACCCTAGAATGATGCCATAGTACAAAGACAAAATGATCGATTTTAACAATTGGCTAAAATTTTGGTGTCATTCTAAGGGGATCCAGTGTCTGTCAGCCTGGGATAACATGCTCGACAAGCCACGTTGCTTCGCTAGGGACGGCTTGCACCTGTCACCACTGGGCTTTCGGATATTGGCAAAGACTCTTGCCACCCCCATAGTGCCTTTTTTAGGCAAGGCTCAAAAGAAAAACCCACCTCCATAGACAGCACAAGAAACAAGAAACTAAGGGTAATGCTGCTAAACGCCAGAAGTCTTAACCTCAAGATGCATGCACTCGAAGCTCTCCTCAGTATGGAGAACATCAATATCTGTGCAGTGGCAGAAACCTGGTTCAAGGCTCCAGAGAGCACCCCAGCACTACCAGGTTATACCTCATATCATGCTTTTCGGCCCCAAAACCTGGACCGAACCACAAAAGGAGGGGGAGTGTCCATATTTATCAAGGATATCCACATCTCCAGGTTAGTGGCATTACATGAAGTATCGGAGACCATCCATGTGCAACTAACAGTGGGCAAGACTGCTTTTCAGTTTATAGCATCCTACAGACCACCCTCTCAAAGTCAGGAATCCCACTCGGCTTTCCTGAAAACATTGGAGAACATGAAGATCTCTCCGAACACCATTATATTGGGCAACTTCAACTACCCAAACATAGACTGGGAGCACTACTCAAGCCCCAGCACCATAGCCCAAAGGTTCCTGGAAATTATAAACTCAAATGCTATGGAACAACTAGTCACCACTCCCACAAGAGGGGATAACATACTAGACCTGATCATTACCAACATGGGGACTCTATGCTCCACACCTGAAGTATATCCTTCATTGGTAAGATCAGACCATAAATTAATTTCACTGGATGTCCACATCCTGACCCCACCCCCAGCCCAGAAAACCACAGTGAAAAACTTCTCAAAAGCGAACTTCTCACTTCTCAAAACCGAAGTGGAATCCTTCAAGGCCCCAGGGCCAGTGGAAACTACGGCCCAAACTGCAGAATCCTATATAAATGCATTCTACGGACATCTCCAGGAATGCATGGATCATGCTATCCCAAACAAAACCAAAACCCAAACATCCAAAGGCAGGCGTCCAGTCTGGTGGACCCCAGCCATAAATAAACTGTACAACAGAAGGAGGAAGATGCTACATGATAGAGCAAAATCCCTAATAGGGAAGGCATCCCTGATCAGTACTAGCAAAAAATTATGATCCCTCATAAAATCCTCCAAGGCCAGCTTCGAGAGAAAAATTGCTCAGGTCACTAAAGACAATCATAAGGCTTTTTTCAGTTATGTTAGGAACCTGGGATGCAACTCCCAGACTTGTTCTGAGTTGATTCTAAACGACAAAAAATACACAGAACCCACAGACCTCGACAATATCCTGGCAGACAGGTTCAATGCAAACTTCTCCACCCCCTCCACCCCAAAAAAAGAGCAAGTATCTATCCCGGCAGAGGGCTGCCTCCCAAACATCTCTGATGCTCAGGTGAAGGCTGCCCTCTCCAAAGCAAAAAACACTGCTTCCATGGGACCAGATGGCTTCCCGAGTTGTGTCCTACATGAACTCCAAGAAGAACTAATCCCTCAAATAAAACAGCTGTACAATCTCAGCCTCACTACAGGATATGTGCCTACAGAATGGCGGACAGCAACAGTGGTCCCACTCCACAAAGGTGGAGCCTCCACGGACCCTGGAAACTATCGCCCCATAAGCCTGACTAGCTTAGTCTGCAAGGCTATGGAGAGGATCATCATGGAGCTCATAAACAAAGACATTGGGGACCTACAGACACTAGATCTTACCCAGTTTGGCTTCGTCAAGGGCAGATCCTGCCTTTTGAACCTGGTTGACTTCTTCAAAACAGTCACCAAAGCCATAGATGAAGGGAAGGTAGTCCACACAGCCTATCTGGACCTAGCAAAGGCATTTGACACAATACCCCACTCGGGCATCATAGATAAGCTATCCAGCTTAAATATAAACCTCTATGTCACAAGATGGGTCGCAAACTGGCTCAAAGACAGAACCCACAGAGTGAGAGTTGCTGGAGCCGTGTCAGACTCAAAACCGGTCACAAGTGGCATCCCACAAGGTTCTGTCCTGGGACCGCTCTTGTTCGGTATATACTTTTCCGAGGTACAGGCCAACGTGGGAGGACTATGGCTCACCAAGTTCACAGACGACTGCAAACTAGGCGCCATAATCAACTCTCCAGCTGACACAAACATCCTTCAAAAAGGTCTCACAGAAATGGATAACTGGTGCCAGAGCCATGGTCTAAAGCTAAATGCCAAAAAGTGTATAGTCATACCCTTTGGCAAAAATAATGTGCCCACAAATTACCACATAGGCGGTAACCCATTAAGTACAGAGAAAGTAATTAGGGATCTGGGGACCCAAGTTGATAGCAATCTCTCCTTTGACAACCACATTGCCAAAGTGGTTAGAAAGACCTTTTACATAGCCCATCTCATCATGAAAGGATTCACATCTAGATCAAGAGAGGTAATCGTGCCCCTTTATTCATCCCTCATCAGGCCCATCATAGAATACAATGCCCCTTTTGGGATGTACCTTACCCGACACCTGCAGCAATTAGAAAGACCCCAAAAGTACCTCACCAAGAGGATCAAGGGACTCAAACAGATGCCATATGCTGCTCGGTTAAAAAAACTCCAGCTCTACTCAGTTGCATACCGCCTACTTCGAGGCGATCTATGCCTGACATATAAAGCTATGTCCAATCCAGAATTAATGGACATGCTCCACCTCAGTAAATCTAAATCCCTTAGAGCCACACGCTCGAGGGACTTGAACCTCAGCACTGAAATAAATAGAACTTGCTGGAGGGACAGATTCATAACCCAGAGGCTCCCTTCGCTCTGGAACAAAATTCCAATTCATGTTAGGCAGAGCACCTCACTGAATCTCTTCAAGAAGAATCTTGATGAGTGGATGGGGGATCGTAGGTTTGTCCCGGGGATTACTTCTGTGTCACTATTAGACAGAGGCACAACAAACTAAACCTTAAAAAGGGCACAGTATACTCAAATCAAGGGGTGGCGTAAGCCAAACAAAATCGGGCTTGGCTTATAATTGCCCCAGGGCAGATAGCCTAGCATGAACCTATGAACCTATGAACCTATATAAAGAGAACAAAAAGATATTTGTAATTTTAGGATTTATGAACATTTAAGGGCTATAAATAGGAATGATAACACTAATGCTTTGGATAAGCATTTTTCTTCCTGCCATGCACATGAGGATCCAGCTAATTTATTTTTTTTTTCACAATGATAGATCAGGTTTATAATTATGACTATAGGTGGGATGCTGAAGAGGATCTTGACTGGAAGGAATATTGCTGGCAGGTTAAAATGAATGCATGTGTTTTTCCTGGTATTAATGACAAAGAGAATTATAAAATTGCTCTGAAAAAGAAAGGGTTAAGGCACTGATGTAATTAATCATGTAATATTAATTTATGTATTTAAGGGTGTTTTTAGCAGTTTAGTAACTTGGTCTGATGAAGTCTATTTGATTTTAAATTAAAGCGGTTACCAGTTACTATTATGTTATTTTGTTATTAAAGTTGGATTTGCAGTATTTTATAACTGCTTTTGTTTTTGGTCATACATGTACTCTATTTCAAACAATCCCATTACTAAGTTACCTTACATCATCTTCAGCACCCCCTTTTTCATATTTTTTACTAGGGGTCATGGTTTCACATCAGCTGTCTCCATCTCTCTCAATTCAGTGCCACTCTTTTGCCTTCTTCAACAGTCATACCTGACTGTCGCAAGTCTTCTCTCAAACAATCCATCCATCTCTTTGCTGGATGTCCATGTTTTCCCTTGCCTTCTTCCTGCCTCTTCCAGATCTTCTTCACCAGATTGTCTTCTGCTTTTCTGCACATGTGCCCAAACTACCATACGCTGCTTTGTTTGACCTTTTCTTCAGTTGGAACTACTTTGGCTTCTGCTCTGATGTCCTCATTTGTCTGACAATGTGCATCCTACCACCTGTCTCAGAAACTTCATCACCATCACCTATACCTTCCTCAACTGCATTGCCTTTACTGCCCAGGCTTCTGTACCACACAGTAGTAGTACCAGATGTACCACTATTTTGTACACCTTAGTTTTCAACCTCTTTGGCATTCTTCTATCCTACTCTAGCCCTGACACCCTGTGCCAGTTGGCTGAAGCTCTCTAATTCCAGGTTTGTCCTCCTCGGTCTTCCCTTCTCTTCAACCACCTCACCCTGTTACTTGAAGCTGTTAACCTGTTCCACTATTTTCCATTCTATTTCAATTCTCAGTTTCTTCTGATTTCCCCCATTTGCTGCCATTACAGCTGTCTTATCTGTACACAATTTCATCCCATGTGCCTTCTGTTTTGCATTCTATTCCTCTCTCTTTGCTGAAGTTCTTGCTCAAAATATGCCTGTAATGCCACATCATCTGCATACAACAACTTTGTTGATCTGTCGCCACCAAGTTGTTTGCTAATGTAATCCATTACCACTATGAGCAACAATGGACTCAGAGCTTAACTCTGATGCACTCACATGCCCGCTGGGAACCCCTCTGTGAAAATGAATACTGTTCATACTTGAGTCTTTGGGTACTTGTGCATAACCTGCACTAATTCTACTAGTATTTCTGGGACTTTGAACCACCACAGGACTGCCCAAATCATCTTTCTCGAGATCTTGTCATATGACTTCTCCAAGTTTAGGAATGCACATTTGAACTCTTTCCTCGTTTCTAGCATCTTGTCAACTATCTGTCTCATTGCAACCATTGAGTTGATTGTGCTGCATCCTGATCAGAATCTGAACTGCTCAACTCCTATCTTACTTTCTACTACTCTACATACTGGTTTATCAGTCACCCTCTCCAGAACTCTCATGCAGTCTGATAAGAGTTTGATTCCTCTGTGCTGCCCACAGTTGTGGATGTCCCTTTTGTTCTTGTACACTGACAATAGTATGCTTATTCTCCAGTCATCTGGGATACGTCTTTCTCTCCATATTGCCATGAGTGCTATAGAAGCCATTTCTCCCCTATCTCATCAACATCTTGATCATATCTTCTGTGACCTCATATGAGCCTGCTGCTTTCTCCAACTCCAATTTCCTTAGTGCTGTTCTTACTTCTTCTAGGGTGGGCTCCTCCTCTTCTTTTTTTCATAGGTTGCGTCTGGGAAAGTACAGCTTCTGTGGGGTTTATTTCATTCAGAAACTGTTAGAAGTGCTCCTTCCATCTGCTTTTGATTTCCTGTGGGATGGTGAACCATTTTTTTGCTGACATCCTTTATGAAGGGTCTTACTAATTTTTTCTTTGCCTTGCAGCCTAATAGAGTTTCTTTGTGCCATCTACCAAGTCACTTTCCAGCAGTTGGTAGAGTGCCTCTGATACCTTTTTCTTTGCTACTGCAACTCCTATCTGAGCCGCTTTGTTAGCCAACCAGTATTATTTCTTAGCCTGGTCTGTCTTTTCTATCTTCCACTTTTTCCTGCACTCCTTCTTTCTCTTGATGAATTACTGGACTTCTACATTCCACCACCAGCTTTCCTTATGTACTTTATTTTATTACCTGGCTCCACCACATATCTGTTCTGCAATCCTCACACATGCTGTTTTGAAGTGCTACCATTCTTCTTCATCTCCACCTATTTCCTCTTCTTGAGGTGCTAGAACCCTGAGTAATTCCTTGAACTGTAGTGTTTTCTCTCCAGTCAACTTGCAGATCTTCGGCCAGTCTCTGCTGACCTTAGAGCCTCTCAGACCACTGTTTGCAGCTGATTGTGGCAACCAGTGGTTTATGCTGTGTCAATTGTTTCACCGGGGATAATTATAAAATGACTGATTCTACCCCAGTGCCCATTCCCTACTGGGAGGAAGTTTACCCAAGTTGCAAGTTGGCCAATCTTGCATGTAATTTTGTGACTGTACCTTTTACTGAACCACGTGTTGACCACCATCAAGCCATTTTCCAGAGAGAAGTCTAGAATGCCCTCTCCTTCTTTTTTCCTTTTGATTCACCCCTGCAGACCAAGGCCGTCCTCATATCCTGTTCTGTCTGTTCCGATATGTGCATTAAGGTCATCTTTTTTCAATACCAATACCAATTCACGCTGTCCTGCTTTATCAATTAGGTAGCAACTGCTGTCTGAATGCACTCTTTTCTTCACTATCATAACCCTGCTGTGGGACATAGAGTGAGATTATGAATAGTGCCCCATTCTTATAATGTAGTCTGATTGCCATCACTCCATCACTACTTATGATTACATCCCTCACTGCCTTCTGAAGCCTCTTGCTCACCACAGTTCCCACACCATTTCTAGTTTGTCATTCCCCGGTGTAGTAGACTATGGACATAAAGCCAAGTGGCTTTGTGCACTGGCCTTCCATCTTGTCTCCTGAATACATAGGATGTCCATCCTCCTTACCATCATGTCATTCATTTATGAGCTGCATCCTGACAGTGAATCTACATTGAGTGTGTCAATTCTTAGTTCATATTTGGCAGGTTGATTGGTTTTATGTCCAGCTTTTGCTCAACAGACGTCTCCTAGGTAACCCAAGCTGGGAAACTGGACACCAGTCAGCCAGTAGCTTATTGACCCATGGCTGCTGGGCTTTTTAGCAGGCACACACTGTCTATAAGGGCACATATACCACTCCCACTCTTAGTATGGGTTCCTGGTGTAAGTCAGAATAGGCCGGGAATTCAATGATTTTATCACAGGCAAATGCCCAAACCCATTTGACAACATTAGTCAATATAACCAAATCACCTAGAGCCAATTTTTTACACTGTTGAGTGGCCAGGTCTGACACAGCACTGCATGCTGTGATCTGTTATCTTTTATCTTGAGGATACTGTACACTACAGTCACTGCTGCTATAGGGCACCATCTAGAGTCTGTGCTGCTACCCACAGCTCCATTCTTAGGGTAGTCTGATATGCAAACACTCAGCATGCTTTTGGGAAGTGGGAGGAACCCCACTGATTCCAAGAGACAACATGTAAACTAGATATAGGCAACGGTCTCTAATTTTTTGAAAAATATTCTGTATTAAAAGTAAAAGTAAAACAGTTATTAGCTAAACAGAGACATGCCATGTCAGTAATTTAAGTAGTAACAGGACTGTCCACCAAAAAATAATTTCATGTCTCTATACAATTGGTATGTTTGCTACTAGTATATAAACTTTTAACATCTATCATTACTCAATACATATCATCATGCCATATATGGTAAAATATTTTCTCTAAAATATCTCCAGTATCTCTAATAAAGGATGATAATTTAATAACATATGAGTATAAATATTGATGTAAAAATACAGGCCACTGTTAAAAACAAACAAATAAATAAATAAAATAGCTACAAGTAGATATAATGGGTTGACCAGAAGAGCAATAATATTTTAATGTATTTTGGGAAGAGAATAAAAAGTAGCAACTTTACTTCCTTTTGTATTCAATGTTATTAACATTGTTTCTGTTAAAATATCCCAATCTATAACCTTTCTCTAACCATATATCAAATTTCTTTCCTGCATGTTAATGCACATCTATACTAATTCATCCATATGTGAAAGTATCTTGTAAATGTGAATAACACATACATATGTGTCATGTATAATACAAGCCTACAATATTACTACTTTTGTCTGCTGGTTTAAAAATTAAATGCTCATTATTACTTAATTCCTTCAGTACATACCACTCAGCTTGAGCTAAATTATAAATAAAATCCCTTTTATCTGATATAAATACAGAAAAGGCATCATCAATAGCAAAGTTATCACAGCAGAAAACTGACACATAAGTTAGAAAATAGAGGTATAAAATCATTATTGTATTTAATTTCAGAAGCATCAAGCAAACAATAAGCTTTACTCTGATCTGAATTAGAGACATAGTAATAAACCTGTCATCAGAAACACTGAAAGAACCATGATCATAATTTGCATCATTAACATAACTATTTAAATTATCCAATCTATCATAATTATCTTGTGAAAAATAATAAAGCAAATGTAATTTATGTACAAGTCATAAACCTTCCATTTTAATTAAATATACACACAATAACACAGACAGAATAAATTCTTGTCCTAATTTATAATTGAAAAATGGTGGCTTGTTAACTAAAACCCAGGTAAATTTATGACAGAAAAGTCACTAATACGGTGTTCAGTAGTTTCTAAGTCGCAGTCTGAGGATAACAGTAATGACATCAGTAACTATACCAAACTTTACCCTACTGCCATCTTTTTGTCTTATTCTGATATTTTTTTTGTCGCTCTGGGATATGGTAACTGTTTCCATTTCTTCCTCTCTTTCTATTGTAGTTCGGACACTATGCTCCTTTTTCGGAATCACCATGAAACCATCTATTCAATTCTTCAGCTTCCCTGGCATTCAGTGTGGGCAGAAAGTGGTTATCTTCACTGTCACAATCCATTGTGTAACCAGTACTTTCTGAGGAAATGAAAGACCAATTCTGTAGTTTTTTTTTTTTTTATTATCCATGTGATGACATCACTCTGTTTGATGCCCAATGATTGGCTGATGACTGAGATTTCCACAAAAATGCTTGACTGATGTTATAATTCCATAAATCTCATTGCAGTTTATTCATTTTTCTAGTTATATGCAATTCGATAGTTTTATGTTTTTTCATTAATACCAGACAGTGAATCATCAATAAAAGAAGAATTAGTTTGCTTTGTTAATTGAACATATGCTCTAAGGATTTCTTCTTTAATTCATATTTATTTGCACAAATCACATTGCCAATATATCGATCCATTCAGTAGAACTGCAATGAGCTACTACAATCCAATGGACCTGAAATCTCTTATACTCCTCATTAGCATTGTCAAACAGAGTGGTGGGACACTTAAAGTTGCACAAGCCTCTGGGTGTAATGCCCATTTCCAAATATTTTTTCAAACTTAAAATATTAAAATGTACATTGGTTTCCTTAGCCATCATTTTTTTACTTGTCATATTTCACATAATTCCATTGGTAAATCTATGTTTCCATAACCAACAAATATTTTTTTTTATTTATTTACTGACATTTATTAACCAGGTTAGTCCAACTGAGCCAGGGGCCCATTTTTAGTGGAGACCCAAGGAGAAAAGCCCCAGAAGTATTACATATTTTTACAATAAAAATCAAATCAAAAATAAAAATAAGAATAAGAGAAAAAAATTAAAACCACCATGAAATATAAGAAGAAAATCAGCAGTTAGAGGATATCTGTACATAGAGTAGTTTAAATAACAATTTACAGGTCTAGAGAATATCACACATGAAGTACATACAAATAGATAAAGCATTCAATCAATTTTTTTAATATAAAAATATATATGAATATATATGGTATGGAAGTGAGGGGGAGGGAGGTATAAAAGTACATGAGGCAAGTACAAGGAAGTAAAGAGTAGAATAGGAAAAAGGAGTTAAAGTTGAAAAGAGAAGGGGCTAGATCAAGTGGGGGTTAGACAAGGGCAGGACCATATACTCTGAAGAAACATTTTAAGTTCTTTTTCAAACAGGTGTTTTTGATAAATGCTTCTTATGTTTTGAGGGAGTGAGTTCCAAGCATGTGCAACAGAGTATTTGTAGAGGGACTTTCCTATATTTTTATTGGGTTTGTATATGTCAAGGAGATGTTTGCTGGAAGTACGAAGGTGATGATGGGGGTTGTAGTAGGAGACTAGGTTAGAGATGGAAGGGCAGGAAGTGGGGTCATTCAGAATAGAGTGTGTAATGTGAAGTTTGGGTTGAAGTAGTTGTTTAGAGGGTTCTGGCTATTGGAAAGATTTAAGGGTGAGACATTGGTGGGATTTATAGGGAAGATTAGAGCAAACCTGGGTATTTTGTGATAAGTTTGCTCTAGTTTAATGATAAGTGAAGTTTGAACACTATTGGCAGCATAGAAAAGACAGGGTAGAAGAAGGGACTGAGTGAGGGAAGGTTTGGAAGAAGGTTACAGAAATTTCTGGTTGTGATAGAGAAGTCCAAGTTTTCTGATGGGTCTTTTTTATACATTGTTGGATATGAGTATCGAATTTTAGTTCATCATCAATAATTACTCTAAGTAGTTTGGTATGAGATTTGGGTTTGATGATGATGTTATTAAGTGGGGTGATAGAGAAAGAGGCTTTGTGCTGGGCAAGTGTTTTAGGGAAGAAGAAAAAGAGTTTAGTTTTTTTTTTTTTTGGATTTAGTATTAATTGGTTATCAGAGATCCAGATTTCGACAGAGGTAAAGGTTTGAGTGAGAGCTAGGAGTTCAGGAATGTTGTGGGCAGACCAGATAAGGGTGGAGTCATCGGCATATTGTATTAGTATAGAGAGGTTAGTAGCAGAGTGAAGTTTGTTAGTGAATATGTTAAACAGAAGGGGCCTAGAATCGATCCTTGAGGAACTCCAGAATTTACAAGAAGGAACAGAGAGAGGACAGTTTGCCAGCAGATAGATTGCTGCCTGCCAGAGATGTAGCTAGAGAACCAGTTGATGGATGAGGAAGAAAGATGTAGAACAGAAAGTTTATTAGGAGTTTAGAGTGAGAGAAAGTATCAAAGGCCTTTGAAAAATCAAAGAATAGACAGGAGATGAGCAAGTTATTGTCACAGGCTTCAGCTATTGTTTGAGTAAAGGAGAGCAATGCAGTGGCTGTGCTATGATGGGTTCTAAAGCCATATTGGGTAGGAGTAAGGAGATTGTTGTCAACAAGGTGTTTGATTAAATGAGCATGGATACACTTTTCTATAATTTTAGAAAGGGGGGACAGGATAGCAATGGGTCTAAAGTTAGAGGGATCAGTAGAATTGCCACCTTTGTGAAGAGAGATTGTATAAAAGGATTTCTAGACATCTGGGACAAGAGCCACAGAGATGAAATGATTAATAAGTATAGTGACAGGGTGAGAAATGGATTATGCAGCTATTTTTAGGAAGTGGGAGGGTAGTTGGTTGGCAGAGGGGGGGGGGCAAGGCTTCAGTTTATTTAGAAGAGATTTAATAGTGGTAATTGGGACTGGTTGGAAAGAAAATTAATTGGGAAGAGTTTTGTTAAGAGGTGATAGAGGGGTTGGGTGAAATTTACATTTTTTGTGAGCTTTTGGGTAGTTTTTATGAAGCAGTTGTTGAGAAGAGGGGTAGCTTCAGTGGCAGTGCTGTGCGGAAAGGGTTTGGGAGTAAGGGGTTTACTGGGGTGGAGCAGGTGTTGATGGAGCAGGTTGTTGATGGAAAAAAGTTGTCTATCCTACTATTCCTCTCCACCACAAACAAATCAAAAAAAAGTCTGTAGATTGTCTGGCAGTTTTATTGATATTCATAGGTTCATAGGTAGGTACTAGGCTATTGGCCCTAGGGCCTATATAAGCCTAGCCAAAAAAGGTACCCTGGCTTTCGACACCCAAGAAAATTATTTTCCTGTGCCCCTGTCGAGCATAGCCACAGAGGTGATCCCCGGGGTGAAATTCCTATTTCCCATCCAATCATCAAGATTTTTCTTGAAGAGTGCTAATGAGGAGCATTGTTTGATATAGATAGGTAGTTTGTTCCAGAGTATGGGAAGTCTCTGGGACAGGAATCTATCCCTCCCAGCATGTTCTGTTTATTGTGGTGACAAGGTTTAGGTTCCTAGATCGTGTAGCTTGGAGGGATTGGGATTTCTTTAAGTGGAGCATGTCCAACAGCTCTGGGTTTGACATAGCTTTGTATGTTAGGCAGAGATCTCCTCTGAGTAGGCAATATGCAACGGAGTAAAGCTGGAGTTTTTTGAGACGGTCTGCATAGGGCATCTGTTTGAGGCCAGTAATCCTCTTTGTGAGGTATTTCTGTGGCCTTTCCAGTTGTTGTAGATGTCTTGTGAGGTACATATCAAAAGGAGAGTTGTACTCTATAATGGGTCTAATGAGTGATGAGTAGAGGGGAACAATGACCTCTTTTTTCCTGGATGAGAAACCTTTTGTGATGAGGTGCGTCATGTAGAAGGATTTCCTGACTACTCTAGTGATGTGATTATCAAAGGAGAGACTACTGTCCGCCTGTGTCCCAAGGTATCTTATCACACTTTCTGTGTTAAGTAGACTACCACCTATGTGGTAGCTCATGGGTACAGAGTTTTTACCAAAGGGGATGACAATGCACTTTTTGGAATTGAGCTTGAGGCCATAGTTTTGACACCAGGCATTTGTCTCAGTCAAGCCCTTTTGTAGGATCTCCACATCATTAGGAGTTTCAGTTATGGCTTCTAGTTTACAGTCATCTGTGAACTTCATTAGCCAAAAACCTTCTGTGTTAGCCTGTACTTCAGAAAAGTAGATACCAAACAGGAGGGGACCCAGCACTGAACCCTGTGGTACTCCACTTGTCACTGGTCTGAAGTCGGATTTGGAGTCTGCTACTTTCACAGTGTGGGTTCTGACAGTGAGCAACCCATCTTGTGACATAGGGATTTATACCTAGTTTAGTGAGTTTATCTATAATTCCAGACTAGGGGGTGGTGTCAAAAGCCTTGGTGAGATCTAGATAGGCTGTGTGAACCATCTTACCCTTGTCTACGGCTTTGGTGACTGCTTCAAAGAAGTCTATCAGGTTTAGGAGACATGATCTGCCTTTTACAAATCTGAAATGGGTGGGGTCCAGAGTTTGGAGATTACCAATGTCTTTGTTTATAAGTTCCATGATGACATGTTCCATGGCCTTGCAGACCAGGCTCATTAGACTAATGTCCGTGGTGGCTCCCCCTTTGTGGAGTGGAATAACTGTCACTGTGCACCATTCAGTGGCCACAAAGCCTGAGGTGAGGCTATGACTGAACATTCCTCTGATTACCACTTGAATTATAGACCGCATATTCTTCCCTAGTTAATTGTGTAATGTCAGTAACATCTTCACAAAAAACCCTAGGAATATTATTTATTGGGTCTGTTGCCATTTAAACATATAAACTGTATAAAATTATTCTGTTTACTTTTATTTGGCTGCCCATGGGACAAATGAAAGTCTCTGTACCTGAGTGAGATTTCTAGTTATCAGGAGGAGACTAGCATATTTTCTTTTCTTTGCTTTGCTTTTCTTTTCTTTGCCCAAGTGTAGTGCTATTGCAAGGGGAAAATTTCCTACAATGTCATGAAGAAGAATATGATTTTAGCTAAGTTTCACTGATAGTTTTGATGTCTATGATAATGAGATTATATGTGTATTTAAGTCATAAATTGTAATATTTGTTCAGGGATGTTTTTCAAAGGTACAGTCACTCTCTGAAACAGCAAAAGTAAGCAATTATAATTTCATTAATAACTGATGTATAATCATGGCAGTACAGTGCAAAACTCACACTGAGAAAGATTTTTTTTCCCAGATGTATAAATAAAATCAGGAAAATAATATTCTTTTCATATGTCATTCACATGAGGACTTTGACTGGATCTATTCCTACAGGCCAAATAATATGGTTTGCTGTTTTAGCCTGTCTTTCATTCTGAATTCATAGCTTAAATGTAATTTAGCTTGAATCTGTCCCTTGCATAGAAAGTAGGTATAGAATATTTAGAGCAAATGCAAACATCTCCAAGGTCATATTTAAATCCAAAATCTTTCTATATTTTGAAGTAAGTAGTTGCTTAAGCAAACACCTCCAAGACCTTCACTAAAGTCAAAACTATTTTCATAATTTGGAATAAGCACCTCAAAACAATACACATACTGAGCTATTGTAGATGCAAGGTCTAAAACAAGCTAAAATATGCCTTTCCTCATTTTGCATTTTGATAACTGAGTGGTTCTATTTTGACAGAAGAGACCTTTTCTTGAAGAGATCTAGAAAACAAATTCAGCATATGTGAATACTATTGTCGCCTCACAGTAAGACGCTGTCCGGTTCGATTCTCAACTAGAGCGTCTTCTGCGTGGAGGCATACGTGAATGGGTGTACCTTCATTGAAGGTTGTGCATCAGGGCTGGTAACTTGGCACGTAAAAATCAACTACCAATCATTAGTGGACCGGAGTTCTGCTGTGGCGAGCCCTAACCGGGAAAAGCCGAAAGACACAAACAAACATAGAGATAGTAAGATAACAAAGCAAAAAATATAGAAAAAAGGCACATCTCATGAAATCAAGGCAAAATCACTGATGGTATAGCCATTTTTCATGCACATTATACACAGGTAAAAACTATAGGTCAGTTACATTTGTAGAAAAAAAAAACTAAAAAAGCTATGTAAGAATACAAGGCAGGAAACCAGCATCATGGTTTCAGGGGTTAAAGCCCTAACCGTGCCCCAAATAACCAGAGTTTGACTACTAGCCTGGGCACAGGAGGGTGGAAGTAGAGAGGCTAATGGCTATTCAGTCACCTTGGGAGGGTCAGCATTGGTTCAGGAACGAGGACTGTAACCTACTTTTACACTGAAAACTGTATCTGTGGTAGCATGCATGCTGCCCCAGACACAAACATAATATATGAATTACAGCCATGGTGGGAAAAGATAGAACTGAGCACAAAAGTCTCATCCCTACAGTGGATAACAATATTCCTCCAGGCATATAAGTCTCATACCAAGAAAAACAAAAGAGACGTGGAAATCTCACCCTTGATGGACTTAAAGGCTGGCACAGATTTACTAGCTATACCCCCTCTTCCCAGACTATAAGGTAGGTAGGCCAGAACACTCTAAAGCCAGCTACTCTAAGGATCTTGCAAGGGTACCCAATTATACTGAGTAAAATTAATACTAATACTAATACAAATGGTAGTGCTTGATCAATGCAGCAAGGCTTTCAGGAGTGGCCACAGTGTCACCAAATAAATATAAGAACTCTCAAATGTTAAAATATTCTCTAAAACACCAGCCACAATGAAACATTAAAATATATTTAATAATAAAGAATAAAAGAATATGAAAATATTAAGAATCTATTTACAATAAACACCAGAATTTCAGTCACAGGAAATATTAAAAATAACAGATGGATAGATGCACACAGATACAGAAAAACAGTACTTAACTAATCTCACTATATTTTCCTGACTGATCTTAAGAAATACTATTCCCTGGTTACTTACTAAAGCAAGGCAAGATGAAGTAGGTGAGTGGTCCTTCCTTCTTTGTCAGGTTTCAAAAACAGACTTCTCTGAGACTTCTGTCTCGTCTAATATTAAAACATTATTTCAGTGCTAGATTACAGAATGACATCACATACATCTGAACCTGGTTCCTGCACTACCCCCTTTACTAGATACTGAACCAAAATTTAGCACATATGTGTTACCAAGCATACAGATAGTGCTTTGCTGAGATGTGTTATAGTATCTGGAAGCTATAAAACCATTTCAAAACTTCCACCCTTCCAGGTAGCAATTTATTCACCCCTAAGGACAATACAGTAGGATTATTAGTCCTGGTTTTCACAGACATTTCGTCTCTGGCTGCATTCAGAACTATAAGATACAATCTCTATAGTCTAAACCAGGTAATTTAATTTCAGACTATGTTTCAAAGTTAGCTGGACTGAGATTAACCTCTTCTCTTCTAGTATAATTTGTTACAATATAAATTCATTTCAATAGTTATAATGCAGTCTGACATACATGTGTATTTCATTTCTGTCCAGCAGGACCCACTGTTAGTACATTTTTGACACAAGCAGCTTTACAAATACATTTTCAACACAAGCATCTGTGCACATCAGTTTGATAAACAAATGACAAATAATTCTTTACAAAACTCCAGCTAGCTATGCTGGTATATGTTACACATCTACTGCCCTACTTCTCCTGGCATAGCTGGCAATACCTCACATCATCACAGTTACTAATCATGCATTCTATGTATGACCATGATTATGTTATTGAATGTAACCTCTAAGTTAGTTACATTTAGGAAGAGAATGTCAGACTTTTTTTTTAGTTTATTAGCAATGAAACAGGAGGAAACTGAATTTGAATATGATTTGAAATACCTTCAGTTTGTAAAACAGTTTTTTTTTCTTTGCAAGGTACTATGCTTATTGATCAATTTAATAGGCTATAAAATCTTCCACTGCAATGTTATTGTTTGCATGTTTGGAGAAAGATGATACAATAGCAATGAAAAATAGTCTTTACCCATACTGATGAAACAATAAACCATACTGCCATTTAGCACAGAGTATTATGATTATGAACTGTTAATGAGCTGCTTTCTGCAGACCAAAATTTTTGAGAAGGCTGTTACTTGAACAACATAAAATGTCAGAATTCTATTTAATTTGCAACATCGCTTCCATGCTAGACACAGCACACCTATAACTCACTGGCTGCTATTTGAAAGCATCTTTGAAGAAAATAAACAGGGGCTTGCTTTTTTTTTCACTGGAGCTACTTTCATTTTTCTCACTGGAGATTCAGGATTTTTGAACTAAGTCTTCTGACAAAGAAGATGGAGAGTCACAGCCAGTTACAGACGTTCTATAAAAATCATCTACCAATTCTTCCTGTGCCTTAAAATCCCTCATATCCTTAACAATTATACCAGAAGTGTAGAAAAATCCCACAGCAGTTTCAAATAAAACCCAACTATAGTGACTGAGGCACAATATGGAAGAATCTCTACAAAATTATTTGCAAACTTCTCTTTATCAGGATATCATGGCATCACAAAGAGTTTCTGCACTCTGGGTTTTAATGGTCTACTGGTAACACATACAAGTCTTCAGTAATGCACTCAGGCCAATACGCCATACTCTATTAGCTTTAAAAAAGTTTCACCCCTATTTGGGCTCATCAGTACAGTATACATTATGCTCTGAAACACCCACCCATATTATAAAAAGCCTACAAAAGCCTGATACCTTTCTCCCTGTTTGACAGCTGTATCAGTCTGATGTGGGGAATTTTTAATTCTTCTTTTCAGACCTTATTTGGTACCTACCACTAAGATCTCCATATATCAGGCTTTTATTAACTGAGTATTTCAGAGCATAGTCAGCCTTTCCAGTTATGATGTAGTGATGAGCCCAGACAGGGATGAAACATTTAGCTAGCAGGGTCTGGCTTAATGCATGGCTGAAGATCTGTGTGCCATTGAGTATTCAACAGCTGCTATTCTGAAACAGTTTTATTGCTATGTGAAATTGCCATCATTCAACAGCTGCTATGCTGAAACAGTTTTATTGCTATGTGAAATTGTCATCATTCAACAGCTGTTATTCTGAAACAGTTTTATTGCTATGGGAAATTGTCATTATTCAACGGCTGCTATTCTGAAACTGTCATTGCTATGGGAAATTGTCATCATTCAACAGCTGCTATTCTGAAACAGTTTCATTGCTAAGGGAAATTGTCATCATTCAACAGCTGCTATGCTGAAACAGTTTTATTGCTATGGGAAATTGTCATTATTCAACAGCTGCTATTCTGAAACAGTTTTATTGCTATGGGAAATTGTCATCATTCAACAGCTTCTATGCTAAAACAGTTTCATTGCTATGGGAAATTGTCATCATTCAACAGCTGCTAGTCTGAAACAGTTTCATTGCTATGGGAAATTGACATCATTCAACAGCTGCTAGTCTGAAACAGTTTTATTGCTATGTGAAATTGCCATCATTCAACAGCTGCTATGCTGAAACAGTTTTATTGCTATGTGAAATTGTCATCATTCAACAGCTGTTATTCTGAAACAGTTTTATTGCTATGGGAAATTGTCATTATTCAACGGCTGCTATTCTGAAACTGTCATTGCTATGGGAAATTGTCATCATTCAACAGCTGCTATTCTGAAACAGTTTCATTGCTAAGGGAAATTGTCATCATTCAACAGCTGCTATGCTGAAACAGTTTTATTGCTATGGGAAATTGTCATTATTCAACAGCTGCTATTCTGAAACAGTTTTATTGCTATGGGAAATTGTCATCATTCAACAGCTGCTATTCTGAAACTGTTTTATTGCTATGGGAAATGGTCATAATTCCGCAGCTGCTATGCTGAAAGACTTTTATTTATAATTTATGGGAAATTTGTATACCTCTCAGTATAGTAGGCATGCTACTAGAAAATGTGTTTTCATTCCATAAGTGTTGATTAAATGTTCCTCCACAGACAATGGGAGCATACCAACAGTCCTAAATAAGGTTTGTAGATTTATGTTATTTTCTCCCAGGGCTGAATATGACATTAGTACTCACAGTGGGGAAAAAAGTGTACCAAGCCAAGGGCATCCTAATATGTCTGCCATTTTCCTAATAAACACATCTTCTCTATCTAATAATGTTCTTCTTTGTGTTTTGGTCTGATTAATTTTAAATGGATTCTGTAGGAGTTAAGATCAAGTACTATGGATGCAGTTAGTCTATATTGCTTTGCTGTCACTCTCAGGCTAGTCTGCACACCCCTTTCATTAGGTCCTACTCTCTGGTCTCCTGGCCTCTTTTCCTCAAAACCAACATGGAACACACTCATCTTTTATGATGAAGCTCATTCAATGTTTGAAGGAAAAGCCAACATGTGAATATGTGAATGTGTTAGAGGTAATTTCCTCTTTACTTACATGCACACACACACACACACACATACACACACACACACACACACACACACACACACACACACACACACACACACACACACACACACAAACATACCCCCACACACATACACACATATACACAAGCATTCTTTTAGTTTGTTTTGCTTTCGTGGATTTTGTATTTTTGACATATTGCTTGGTCACCATTACCTGACAATCATCTGAACTACTGCTGTGGCAAGTGTATATCCACTCATGTTCCTGTTATGCAACTACCCCTTCTCTTGGACAGGCTTCTCAGCCACATGAAGAATAGTTCCTCCCTAACCGAATTCATGTGTAACTTGGATATCTGGATGGGGAACCAGACATTCACCAGTAGTTTGTCACCTATGTCTCTAATGGACACAGGCAGCCTGTAACTGATTCATCTCCCAGGCCCTGCTTGTAAAGTTTTCATTTCCCAAGCCCCTGCTTACACTTATCAAGGGTACCAGAACTTGTCAGAGATTTGGGATGTATGGCTAGGATTAAAAAGGCCCTACTGCATATTAATCTGGTATACACCTATGAAGTTATGAACATAAGAACATAGTTACAATGTGACTAACAACCAGGCAGCCACTGGTGCGGGCGAGGGGTGTTTAAGCCTTACTATTTCCTGCGCATGCCTGAGAATATCTTCGGATGAGCATGTAATGAGATTATGTGAACACTTTATAATCTGTATCAATGAATGATATTACTTTCAAGAATCCCACCCCTTTAGACACCCTTCAGCCCACCTTTGGTCTCTGCCAGGGAAATATGGATGGAACTTGAATCCTGAGAAACACATCACCAGTTTTCCACACCTGGAGAGTTGAACAGGTGTGTGTGTGTCTTTCGGCTTTTCCTGGTTAGGGGTCGCCACAGCGGAACTCCGGTCCGCTAATGATTGGCAGTAGAGTTTTACATGCTGGCTTGCCGGGCCTAACGCACAACCTTCAACGAAGGAACGCCCATTCACGCATGTCATCACACAGTAGACGCTTTAACTGAGAATCGAACGGCCAACGTCTAACTGTGAGGCGACAACGCTACGGTAATACCTCATTATTCTGCTTATTGCCTAACTGGCTCCTGCTGTATTTGAACCATTAACCAAAACTACATCATCTGAATTAGAGTCAGGGTTTCTTCCTTCTTCATCATGGAGCTAGTTTGTTTTGCTTGTTAACTGCTTTTGATATTTATAATTAATGTTTAAACTTGCCTTTCCTTATCCTTTCTCATCCTTATTTCATTTATCCCCTGTCCCCATTTTTTAATTAATTTAAACAACAGGAAAGTGAGGACTTAGATTGTGACACCACATTTGCCTACTGTGTGGAACAAGATTCCACTCCCTGTAAATATAATACATGTGTCTTGTCTACTTTTGAGAACTGATTTGATGATTTTACTAGAAATACGAAATGTAGACCTGGAGTTGTGTTAATCAAGCTTTATGAAGATCAGTAATTGACACTTATGGTTTACACCTATGAATCTACCTTTTCCTCCTTCATCATTTTCAGTTTCTCATTTTCATCCCTTACATCATGAACACTTAACCATTCACCCCAGATTCATCCTGAAACTAATGCCCACCTGTTGTTAACAGCTCTTGGAATTGCATTGTTGGCGTATCTTTTGGAATCAGTGACTTTGTATACCAAGAGGAGAAAACGCTGAGAGAAGAAAAGGAGCCACTTTTGTGATTTTTAAGTATTTTCTTCTGATTTTTTGTTAAGTTTTACTGCTTTGCCGCCTACTGTTTGGCATTTTCCGGCTTGCTAAAGTTTATATCTGTAACAGTAACAGTACTTGGAACACATCTAGAGCCTCTTTACTGCATTTCCTGTGTTGCACTTAATTTAAAATCGTTTTTTTCTCAAAAAAAATGCATTTTACCTGATTTTGGCCTAGCACTCAAGTGTGGGGTCATTTATTGCACTGTTGTGATTATTTTGCTGCTTGTGTATCTCTGCTACCTTTAAACTACAACAAAAACAAAAAAAAATCCTGCTTTTTTCCCACTTTCTGAAAGTTAAGAAAGTTCAGTTACAGATCTGCTGTTCTGAACTGTTTGGAAGTTTCTAGAAGGCCAGTGCTTGCTTGGGCTAAAGGGAAGTCTCTGTGTTCACCAGTGGGAGTGGTTAACACTGAACAGCCTGCCTGTCCCTGGAGGAGTGGTTACTACCTAGAAGCTGTAGTTTTATTGGCCATTTTGGGTCAATTCTAAACTCCTTGATCTCTCTCTCTTAAAACCAGGCTGCCTCGTGGTTTTGGTGTCTTTTCAGGCTTGCTAGTTGTTGCTGAAGCACCTACCAAGAGGAGAAAATGCTGAGAGAAGAAAAGGAGCCACTTTTGTGATTTTAAGTATTTTCTTCTGATTTTTTTGTTAAGTTTTACAGCTTTGCCGCCTACTTTATGGCATTTTCCAGCTTGCTAAAGTTTATATCTGTAACAGTAACAGTACTTGGAACACATCTAGAGCCTGTTTACTGCATTTCCTGTGTTGCACTTAATTTAAAATCTTTTTTTCTCTAAAAACTGCATTTTACCTGATTTTGGCCTAGCACTCAAGTGTGGGGTCATTTATTGCACTGTTGTGATTATTTTGCTGCTTGTGTATCTCTGCTACCTTTAAACTACAACAAAAAGAAAAAAAAAAAGAAAAAATCTTGCTTTTTTTCCCACTTTCTGAAAGTTAAGAAAGTTCAGGTACAGATTTACTGTTCTGAACTGTTTGGAAGTTTCTAGAAGGCCAGTGCTTGCTTGGGCTATAGGGAAGTCTCTGTGTTCACCAGTGGGAGTGGTTAACACTGAACAGCCTGCCTGTCCTTGGAGGAGTGGTTACTACCTAGAAGCTGTAGTTTTATTGGACATTTTGGGTCAATTCTAAACTCCTTGATCTCTCTCTCTTAAAACCACGCTGCCTCGTGGTTTTGGTGTCTTTTCAGGCTTGCTAGTTGTTGCTGAAGCACCTACCAAGAGGAAAAAATGCTGAGAGAAGAAAAGGAGCCACTTTTGTGATTTTAAGTATTTTCTTCTGATTTTTTGTTAAGTTTTACAGCTTTGCCGCCTACTTTTTGGCATTTTCCGGCTTGCTAAAGTTTATATCTGTAACAGTAACAGTACTTGGAACACATCTAGAGCCTGTTTACTGCATTTCCTGTGTTGCACTTAATTTAAAATCATTTTTTTCTCTAAAAACTGCATTTTACCTGATTTTGGCCTAGCACTCAAGTGTGGGGTCATTTATTGCACTGTTGTGATTATTTTGCTGCTTGTGTATCTCTGCTACCTTTAAACTACAACAAAAAAAAAAAAAAAAATCTTGCTTTTTTCCCACTTTCTGAAAGTTAAGAAAGTTCAGGTACAGATTTGCTGTTCTGAACTGTTTGGAAGTTTCTAGAAGGCCAGTGCTTGCTTGGGCTAAAGGGAAGTCTCTGTGTTCACCAGTGGGAGTGGTTAACACTGAACAGCCTGCCTGTCCGTGGAGGAGTGGTTACTACCTAGAAGCTGTAGTTTTATTGGTCATATTGGGTCAATTCTAAACTCCTTGATCTCTCTCTCTCTCTTAAAACCCTACAACTCTCCTTTTGCGCAGTTTTGTGCACTGAGCACTGTCGGGCAGCGCCGCCTAAACAGGTTTAAACTATTCCAGGCTCCACAAAGTCTGCTCTTCACTTTTCCTTTAGAACTGCTCAAACTCTCAAAGTAATCACTCTATTCTCTTTCTAAAGCCCTACACTTGCTCAACTCTTATAAGGAAACACTAACTAACTAAAGCACTACACCCTCCTTGACTTCTCATAAGTATTAGACTCCCGATTGGTCCTTCCTGATCAAGTGAAAAATCAGTTCCCTTCCCCAATCTGATCAGTAAAAAAAAACAGTTCCCTATACTAATCTGGTATGTCCAAGGGTCAGTTTCAAGGTTACTCTCCAGTCCAGCTGGTGAATCTGGGAATTTTGAGGCAATGTTACAATTGCCTTATGTACACAGACCACCTTCTCCTCCTTCCAACAAACTCTAATACATGTGAGAGATGCAGTTACACAGCCAAACTGGAAGCAGAGCTCTCTCAACCCAAGACTGGCACAGTCAGTCAGGAGGAAAAGGTAACCACCCACACCACAAATCCAGTCTCACACAGACCTATTGCATCTGCATACCCAACACATAAACGCACAAAAACATACTCGGAGGCTCTAAATAAAAATCTGCCTAAACAGCAAAGACCTCCTAAGCAGATATCCAAGCAACAGCCACCCCTCAACAATACCCACAAATCAAATATCTCACAAAATCAGTGTGCCTCACAGTCACAGCCCATAAGGCCAAACAACACACCAAATACACTTCTTATAGGGGACTCTATTGTCCGGCACACTGACGTCCCACTCACCAGACTGAACAAGGAGAAGGTCACTGTAAGCTGCCTGTCAGGTGCCAGGATCCGCCACATAATGCAAGCACTCAGGTCACTCCAAAGCAAGTACAAGTATGACTCTGTCATTGTCCATGCTGGTGTGAATGACCTGAGACATACCTCCCTGGACTACATGAAAAGAGACATAGAGGAGCTCTCTGACCATGTAGCCCAGGCTGGTATGTCCCTGACCTTGAGTAGCATCTTACCCTCACCAAGAATGATGCCACAGTATAAAGACAAAATGATCAGTTTCAACAATTGGCTAAAGTATTGGTGTAATTCAAAGGGGAGCCTGTGTTTGTCAGCCTGGGATGACATGCTCGATAAGCCACGTTGCTTTGCTAGGGACTGCTTGCACCTGTCACCCTTAGGCTTTTGTATACTGGCCAAGGCTCTTGCCACCCCCATAGTGCCTTTTTTAGGCAAGGCTCAAAGGACAAACCCACCAACATAGACAACCCAAAGATAAAAAAACTAAAGGTAATGCTATTCAATGCCAGAAGTCTAAACCTCAAGATGCACGCACTCGAGACTCTCCTCAGTATGGAGAAAATCGATGTCTGTGCAGTAACAGAAACCTGGTTCAAGGCTGAGTGCACCCCAGCACTACCAGGTTATAACTCATACCATGCGTTTCAGCCCCAAAACTCAGACAGAAGCACAAAAGGAGGGGGAGTATCTATATTCATCAAAAATACCTACACCTCCAGGTTAGTGGCACTGCACGAAGCATCGGAAACCATCCATGTGCAACTAACAGTGGGCAAAACTGCCTTTCAGTTTGTAGCCTGCTACAAAACACCCTCCCTATTACAGGAACCCCACTTGGCATTCCTGAGAACACTGGAGAATATGAAGGTCTCTCCAAACACTATGTTATTGGGTGACTTCAACTACCCAAACATTGACTGGGAAAACTACTCAAGCCCAAACACCTTCGCCCAACGGTTCCTTGAATTTATAAACTCTAACGCAATGGAACAGCTGGTCACCACTCCCACAAGAGGAAACAACATATTGGACCTGGTCATCACCAACATGGGGACTCTATGTTCCACACAAGAGGTAAACCCCTCATTGGTAAGATCAGACCATAAACAAATTTCCCTGGACATCCATATCCCGTCCCCACTCCCAGCCAAGGAAATCACTGTAAAGAATTTCTCAAAAGCCAACTTTGCACTTCTCAAGACTGAGGTGGAATCCTTCAAAGCCCCTGGGCCAGAGGATAATACAGCCCAATCTGCAGAATCCTTTACAAATGCATTCTATGAGCACCTGCAGGAATGCATGGATCGTGTTATCCCAAATAAAACCAAGACTCACTTCTCCAAAAACAGGAGACCAGTCTGGTGGACCTCGGCCATAAATAAGCTATACAGCAGAAGGAGGAAGCTACTACATGACAGAGCAAAATCCCAAAAAGGGAAGGCATCTCTGTTCAGTATTAGCAAGAAACTTCGATCCCTCATAAAATCATCAAAGGCCAGTTTTGAAAGAAAAATTGCCCTAGACACTAAAGATAATCACAAGGCCTTCTTTAGTTATGTCAGGAACATGGGCGGAAACTCCCAGATATGCTCTGAATTGTTGCATAATGGTACAAAATATACTGAACATACAGACATAGCCAACATCCTGGCAGACAGATTCAGCGCAAACTTCTCCCCCCCTTCCCCCCCCAAAGGAGCAAATGCCTGTCCCAACTGAATGTAACCTCCCTGACATCACAGATGCACAGGTGAAAGCTGCCCTCTCCAAAGCAAAAAACACAGCATCTATGGGACCGGATGGTGTCCCAGGCTGTCTTACACGAGATCCAAGAAGAACTGAACCCTCACATTAAGTCACCATTCAAACTTAGCCTTACTACAGGATATGTACCCAAAGAATAGCGTACAGCTACAGTGGTCCCACTCCACAAAGGTGGTGCCACAACGGACCCCGGAAACTATCGCCCCATAGTCTGGTCTGTAAAGCTATGGAGCGTATTATCATGGAACTCATAAACAAAGACATTGGGAGCCTCCAGACACTGGACCCTACCCAATTTGGCTTTGTTAAGGGCAGATCTTGCCTCTTAAACCTAGTTGATTTCTTTGAAACAGTTACCAAAGCCATAGATGAGGGCAAGGTAGTCCACACAGCCTACCCGGACCTTGCAAAAGCCTTCGACACAATACCTCACTCGGGCATCATAAATAAGCTTACCAGCTTAAATATCAACCCCTATATCACAAGACAGGTTGCAAACTGGCTCAGAGATAGAGCCCACATGGTCAGAATCACAGGTGCCATGTCGGAATCCAAACCAGTTACAAGTGGCATCCCACAGGGCTCAGTTCTGGGACCTCTCTTGTTCGGTATATACTTCTCTGAGGTTCAGGCTAACATGGGGGAATTATGGCTGACAAAGTTCACAGATGACTGCAAACTGGGGGCCATAATCGAATCTCCAGCTGACACAAGCATCCTCCAAAAGGGTCTCACAGAGACAGATGCTTGGTGCCAGAGCCACGGCCTCAAGCTAAATGCTAAAAAGTGTATAGTCATCCCCTTTGGGAAAAACAAGGTGCCCACAAATTACCACATAGGTGGTAATCCATTAAGTACAGAAGAAGTAATTAGAGATTTGGGGACCAACATAGATAGTAATCTCTCCTTTGATGATCACATTGCCAAAGTGGTTAGAAAGACCTTCTATATAGACCATCTTATCATGAAAGGGTTCGCATCTAGATCAAGAGAGGTCATTGTGCCCCTCTACTCGTCACTCATCAGGCCCATAATTGAATACAATGCCCCTTTTGGGATGTACCTTACCCAACACCTGCAGCAACTGGAGACACCCCAAAAGTACCTCACCAAGAGGATCATGGGCTACAAACAGATGTCCTATGCAGCTCGACTAAAGAAACTCCAGCTCTACTCAGTTGCTTACCGCCTACTCAGAGGTGATCTATGCCTGACGTACAAAGCCATGTCAAACCCAGAATTAATGGACATGCTCCACCTCAAAAAATCCAAGTCCCTTAGAGCTACATGCTCCAGGGACCTAAACCTCAGCACAAAAATAAATAGGACATGCTGGAGGGACAGATTCATTTCCCAGAGGCTCCCCTCACTCTGGAATAGAATCCCAGTTCATGTTAGACGTAGCCCCTCGCTGACCCTCTTCAAGCGAAATTTGGACGCGTGGATGGGAAATCGCAAATTCACCCCTGGAATCTCTCCTGTGTCCCTGCTAGACAGAGGCACAGTAAACTAATCTTAAATGGGTACCTTCTGTGACCTACTTTACAGAGGCACAGTAGGCTAATCTAATAGGGAGGCGGAAGCCAAATACACTCTGGCTAGGCTTATAAATGCCCCAGGGGAGATAGCCTAGTATCTACTTGTGAACCTATGAACCTATGCATTATTATTGTTTTGTGCCTGCTGTAATGGCTCATGTAGCTAAGATGTTGGTATTATACTGCAATCCAGCTGTTGTGTTTTTGATCATGTTACTTGTTTTACTTCAGTCTTGCCAGCACAAGCCTTACTTCTATGTTTTAAGTTTACTTACTTACTTACTTTTCTGACCAGGATCATCACACTGGCCTGTGGCCTGTTTACTTACTTTTCTGACCAGGTTCATCACACTGGCTTGTGGCCTGTTATTTTTTGTGGAGACCCTATAAAGATAGGGAGGAGTGAGGGAAGCACTCTGGGGAGACATTCTCCCACTCATTAATGGATGGGAATCATCTGGACTCTGATATTTTCAACTGAACATCTTAGTTGAGACAGCTATTCAAGATGACTTTGTTTCTGCTAGAAATGGCACTTTTTAGCAATACTGTCCCAGTATCTTGATAGACATGGAAACAAAACATCAATTAAAAAAATACTGGGCTGATATACTAATATAAAAAGACTTTTACCGGCTGATATCCATACTGAAAGGTGGAATGCTATGAATGATTTTAAAATTGTATGGGAAAAAATTAAACATCATCCCAGAATACTTAAATGTATTGATCATAGATGGACTAAGCTTCCACTTAAAGCTTACTTTTGAAGGATCGTGAGGTGTATGTCAAAATCTATAAGTCCATTTGTATTATGCTGGCCATCTCAGAGTGCATTGTATTTGTGGGAAGGGAAGACAGGTTTTTGCTGGTTGTCATAAGGGAAGTTGTGAAACTTATGGACAAATTGGATATTTAAAATGGAATTGTACTAGGGATTGTATAAAACTTCATGCAACTGATCATTACTGGGTAGACTGTACTTTGGAGGGTATAACTGATGAAAATATTATGTCAGAACAGGTCACAAGAAGGAGAACATCAAGAATCAGTATATCAAGAAAACATTCTTCAGATGATGGAGAACTGATATATAATGGGGCTAAGACTTGATAATGATAAATATGAAACTCCCATGCAGATTAAAAGATTTATAGTCAACAACTTTAGTATGGTTTCTAACAACAAGTACATGCTACTTGTTAAACAGGATGTAATAAAAATGGGGAAGGTGAGAATTTAATTCATGAAAGAATAGCAAAGAAGCAGACAAAGCAAAAACTGAAGAAATGGAAGAATGCTTCTAATAAATGAAGGAGATTAACATTTTATCTTGTTACACGGACAGCTTTCAGAGAGAAGCAAACATGCATTTTGAATGGGTAAATAGATATGAGGTAACTGTAGTATGCTTGCAGTATGTGAGGTTGTTAAATTATATGACAAAGACATGATTCATGCTTAATGAAAATATGAGATTTAGTGATCATTTGGGCAAAACATTTATGGGTTTGCAGTTATGACTGCTAGGAAGAGTAGAATATGTTAAGGACAGAGACTGTGAAGATAAAAACATTATGCTTACCAATATGCATGTTGAAATGAATGAAAGAGAAAGGAACATGCCATTTGAGAAAACTGAACCCTTCTTATTAACATCTAATGTACTGTGTTAGGTGAGAGACTTTGATACTAATTAAGAGTGACAGCAAACATAGTTGTTCAAGCTTTGAGGAATATTTAAAGGTAGACTGATTTGTTTCTGGGAGATAAGCAGTATGTATATGATCTTTTATTGAGTATCTTTTTAAGAAGTATTAAGATGTTGCAGTCTTGTTTATCAAAGGGTTAATATTTTAAAAGCACAGTCGTTTTTGCATGATGAACATCTTTGTACATAGTTTTGTTATTTTGGTTTATATATCAGAAGGTTTTTTTAATTTTTTATGTTTAACTTTAAAGAAAAAATTGTTACAATTTCATTGAAATATTTATTCATTTTAATAATCATCTAATAAAATTCTTAAAAAAAAAAAAAGTACAACTGGTGGGTTAAGAGTTTGTTTCAGGAATGATAATTAAGCTAGAATATTCATTTGGAAAATGATAAATTTCAAGTTAAATTTAAAATTAATATAGATTTACTATGTCACTCCCATAGGAAAAATAAATGTTTTTGCAATCTTTGTAAAGTTGGTGGGAAGCTTTAAAATGCAAAGAGACAACTAGAAAGGAAAATAAGAAGGGTTATTTACATGCATTATAAGATTTGAGCAGGAGGTTGAGGCAATTAGGGATTCAAAGTACATCAATATATATATATATATATATATATATATATATATATATATATATAGTTCCCTATCAGAAGCCTGAAACACTATAAGCCTGAAAATCAAAATCCTGAAAAGTAAAGCCTGAAAATTCAAAATCCCGAAAGGCCAAAATCCTGAAACTCAAAATCCTGAAAACACAAAATGGACATACTGACGTCATTGTGGCCTTGCTATTGTTAGCCCTGTGGTGTTAGGTCATGCGTTGGGTTCAGGTAAGTGTGCGGTTGGTTTTATGTTAGGGTTAGGGGCGGTTTAAGTGAGTTAGGGTTAGGGCGCAGGTTAGGTATGTATGCAATAGTGACAAATATTGGGGTTAGGGGCGGTTTAAGTGAGTTAGGGTTAGGGCGCGGGTCAGGTGAGTGTGCGATAGTGACGGACCTTAGGGTTAGGGTTAGGGTCAGGGTCAGTTGGTAGATATTAATGTCTTTATAGTGAAATATTAGCATTATTTGTGTTTTCAGGATTTTGAGTTTCAGGATTTTGGGTTTTCGGGATTTTGAATTTTCAGGCTTTAGTTTTCAGGATTTTGATTTTCAGGCTTATAGTGTTTCAGGCTTCTGATAGGGAACCGTATATATATATATATATATATATATATATATGTGTGTGTGTGTGTGTGTGGGGGGGGGTGGTAAAGGATGAGAAGTGCTTTAAGAAAGCAGATATTTATGCTGAAGGTAAAAATATTTCCTTTCAAAGAAGTAGATGACTAGAGATAATTCATTACCATAATGTTTGTTTGGTGTAACTGGGAAATTGTTTTTGACCATTAACAGGTTTTGGAGGCAGTAGAAAAGGTTGGAAGAGGAGTTATAAGAAGGGAGAATAGGAAGGGGGTTGGTGATAGGTAGCATAAGGCTCTTATGGTGAAGTTGGTAGACATGCCTAAATTGTTAAATGAATAAAAATGGAAAATATTAGGGAAGCATTAAAGGGTGTGAAGTCGATTGATCTCCAAGTATGGATTGCTTAACCCTTTCTTATTAGATTTATTGACAGAGCTATTTAATAAGTGCATTTTAGAGGGGAGTGTTGAAAAGATTTATAGGGATAATAACATTTTGTATAGATGAAGGCCCAGAGAATGGGTGTTGAAGAATTATATACCACTCACTTTGTTAAATACATGTTACAAGTAATTAGCTAAAAACAAAAACTGGTAACCAGAAACAACAAGAGTTAAATGAATTCATTGAAATGTTTTTTTAAATTTTGATTAATTGCTTAATTGATATTAACCATTATTGTATATTAAGGCAGAGAGCCTTTGAACCACTGTTTGTCTGATGAAGGCTTGGTAATACTGAGCCGAAAGCGCTTACGAATAAAAGTGTTTCACCTGCTTCCTGCTCTTATCGTTTCTGGTTACCAGTTTTTGTTTTTAAATAGTTTATTGGAATTGGAGTCTACAAGTAATTAGCTAAAAATTTGCAGTTAAGGTTTGATAAGGTTTTAGTATTCATTATAGAATCTGAGGTGTTTGCTTTTGGAAGGAGAAATATTTAGATTATTAAAGTTAATTAGAGAGATCATAGACTTAATGAAGGCGAAGATGCACACATTATTTCATATAATATAAGCAGAGCTTTTGACAAATTGGCACATGATGAAAATGTTTAATATCATTTGATCTTATGGCTTTGGGGGGAGGATAATGAACTTTATTGAGTAAGGTAATATATGTAATTAGATTAGGCTTATAGTTAAATGTAAGTAAAGGAAAAGGATTTTAATAAAAAATGAAGCCCTTTCGTATTTTGTTTAGTGATGAATGCAGTTGTTAGATATGTAAATCAATTGAGGGAGTTATCTTGTGATGTCATATCTGTTAATGATTAACTATGCAGATGATTTTACATTAATGATAAAGGACTGGTAACTGGGGTGAGGTTCAGCTTTTACGAATTTATTTTATTTGGCTCAAATGATGTTGTTGGTGGTGGATATGGTAGCAAAGTTGCTGTAGGTTAAGGTACAGATCTTTGAGGAATTATTCATAAGTAGTTAAGAAGAAAATGAGTGAGGAAAGGTGATGATGTGTATGTTATCAAGACAATGTTTGGTTATGCCCCTACATATAAAGGATGGGAAAAATATGTTCAGGACTGAGGCAGTCAAAACAAATGCATATATAAATACAAAATGTCCATATATTACGTTTCAATAAACCAATGAAGCAGTTTCTGTTAAAATAAAATGAAAAACACACTATTATAAAATCCACTTTATAAAGAGTAAATATTCTAACACATAAAACTATATTCTTATAACTATATATGTGTACATATATTCTAAATGTAAGGAAATTATTTATTTGTAGGAACAATATATTAGAATACATTTAATATAAACCAAAGAAAAAAAGCACCAAAGGAACCGTGGATACTGTTTTTTAATACAATAAAAAAAATAAAATCATCCAGAATAAATCATGTTAAGCGCTTTCATCACATTAAAATGATTTCATCAGAACAACTGACCAAAAATACAATCCACATTTAAATACTCTCTCACCAAACGCTGCAAACCAGTTTAATGAACTAATTAATCAGCATTTAAACATTTAAAGCACCAAGTTCCAAAATGTTGAATTTTAAACATGACATTTGTGTACATCAAATAAAATTCTCCTATTTTTTTATTTATACATTTTTTATGTTATATTGTATATGTATATTCACATAATGCATGATTTCATCAATCTAATATAAAATGTATATAATGTTTTATCTATATAAAATAATACATAATTATAAAAATGTATTTAGTTCAAAAACAACTGATATACCTTATTGAAGGAATTGAAGGCTGACAAGACCCTTAGGATTATGGCTCCAGATAAAGGGGGTGGCATAGTTCTTTTTGATACTGATGATTATATTAACATAATGCAGAGGATGTTATCTGATGAAAACAATTGCCTCCAAGTTTCAAAAAAACAAATTAATATAGTTTATCGACATATAGATTGTTACTTGGAGGAATATTTATTAGAACAAAGAATTTCATTTGAAACCCACAATTTTATGGTTAATGCACACCTTAAGGTTCCTGCCTTCTTTGGAATACCTAAAATCCACAAAAGTATTCATTCTCCACCATTTAGACCTATTGTGGCGGCCAGTGGTGCCAAAACTCACAATTTGGCTGCCTTTGTGGATAGAACTTATAGACATACTTTGGAAAGCATACCACATATTCTTAAAGATTCATGGGACTTCTTGGGACAGTTAAAACCAGGGATACGGTCTTATGATATTATTTTTTTAACTATAGATATCCAGGCCCTATTTACATGTATACCTAGGACTGAAGGGATGGAACTTTTTTAGGATATTTTACAGACTTGCTCCACTTTAGACTGTGAACAACTCCAACTGGTTTGTGAAATTATGGCCCATGCCTTAGACAACAACTTTATATACTTTGAGGGCGAATACTTCCAACAAATCAGGGGTGTTGCCATGGGAGCGGCCTGTGCCCCTTTGTCTGCCAATTTGGTCCTGTTTGGCTGGGAAGTATGATGGGTGTTTAATAGTAAATTTTGTGTTGATATACTCACGTATCAAATATTTTTGGATGATATTTTTATTCTATGGAAGGAGAAGAAAGAAGATATTACCCTGTTTATGGAATATTTGAATCAAACCACATCATTTTTTAAATTTACCTATGAAGTGAATAAATTAGAAACAAGCTTTTTGGATGTGAAGATTTCTAAGACTAAACAAGGTTTCAAATCTAATGTATACTAGAAACCGACATTCTGTAATGCTTACCTACATTATTTGAGCCACCACCATAAAAATCAGAAAAAAAGTATAATCAAGGGTCAAGCAATTAGGGTGGCTAGAATGACCTCGGATAGAGAAGATGTAACAAAAGGGCTTGAATTTTTGAAAAACATGTTTTTTGAGAGGGGCTATCCACTCCACATAGTTGAACCCATTATTGCAGAGGTTCTTGGTGAATGGGAGAAGAGATATAAGCCCCTATTGGGTAGTGCTTGTACTGTGGGTGGATCCAAGATGGATAGAGTTGGGAATGGAATGGATAAATCAGGGGATGTATTAGAACAGGACAGCCTTTTGAATTCTAACATTAGAAATTACAATCAGACGTGTGTTATTCAACACAGTCCCTTGTCCAATCATATTAAACAGATCTTATATAAAAACTGGGGTATATTCAAGATAAATAATGAGGTTTACAACAAGGTAGGGGAGAAACCAATTTTTTCCATGAAGGTTGGTAGTAATATCAAGTCAAATTTGGAGAAAACTAGAGTGGATGCGGCACATGACAGAGGAAATACTAAACCCTGTGGACGTTGTTCCTATTCTGGGTACATCTTTCAGGTACCTTTGGTAACCTTAAATAATAGAATTGGAAGTGTAATACATTTGAGGAAAGGGAACTGTTATACCAACAAGATAGTTTATATTGCATTGTGTAACACCTGTGATGGGTTCTACATTGGGAAAACATGAGAACCCTGAAATGTAGGATATATGAGCATTTGTATGAAATTAAACATAAAAAAGAAACAAACTCCCTCTACAGACATAGTCAGGTTTGCAGTCGTTTCAAGTTTGCCATAGTTGATTCAGTGAGTTTGGATGTGAGGGGGGAGATTGGAAAAATCACTTATATAGGAATGAATTAATGTGGCAGCTTAGGTTGGCTGCAAATTTTTATCCTGGGCTAAATGATCACATATGTATATTTTCAATTTTAAAGGAAAGAGCTAATCAAATTAGATAGTGTATATAGCCCCATTTGAAGGCATGCTTTAGCTTATTGACACTGGTACATCAGTTGTTTTTGAACTGAATACATTTTTATAATTATGTATTATTTATATAGATAACTAAAGAACTGAAGACTAAAACTAGTGAACCAGATAAACAAGTTGGCACCAAAATTCATCAGGAAAGCACAGACACTTTGCATAAGCTTAATACCCATTTTACAATTCTATATATAGCACTATTAATAAGTCACATGTCACAAGTTAATGAATTAATAAAACTAAGCAACAACAAATGTTATCTAGTATAAAAACTTTTTTACATACACAAATCCAACTGAATGTTGGTTTAAACTAGTAAAAATGTACATATACATGTATGTATAAAAACTACAAATATTGTAGAAAACATTTTAAATTAATGACTTTGTTTAAGCCTGGTGTAACATCAGCACTCAAACTGATTTGACAAGTGCTCTCTTTACATGTAAGTTTTATTAATTCATTAACTTGTGACATGTGACTTATTAACAGTGCTATATATAGAATTGTAAAATGGGTAGATGGTCTGTCTGATGAAGTTCACGTTCATTAAAGTGAATGAAAGTTTATGCAAAGTGTCCGTGCTTTCCTGACGAATTTTGGTGCTGACTTGTTTATCTGGTTATTTATATAGATAAAACTTTATATAAAATTTATATTAGATTGATGAAATCATGAATTATGTGAATATACATATACAATATAACATAAAAAATGTATAAATAAAAAATTAAGAGAATTTTATTTGATGTACACAAATTTCATGTTTAAAATTCAACATTTTGGAACTTGGTGCTTTAAATGTTTAAATGCTGATTAATTAGTTCATTAATTGGTTTGCAGTGTTTGGTGGGAGAGTATTTAAATGTGTATTGCATTTTTGGTCAGTTGTTCTGATGAAGTCATTTTAATGTGATGAAAGCGCTTAACATGATTTATTCTGGATGATTTTATTTTTTTATTGTATTAAAAAACAGTAACCACGGTTCCTTTGGTGCTTTTTTCTTTGGTTTATAGTTTATTTTGCACCAATACATTTAATATCCAAACATTTATTTAGTTATTTTTATTTATTTATTTATTTATTTATTTATTTATTGCTTTTGTTTACCAGAAGAGTCTGACTGGGCACAGTTCCCGTTTTCAGCAGAAGCCCTAGGAAAAAATGTTCCAATTTGCAGAATGGGTAGAAGCCAGTTATGCAAGATTTATATAATAACTGTACATACATGGAATACTACTGATATGACAGTTAAACAAAATATGACAGTTAAAATAAGAATTCAGTAAAATAGTAATTAATATCGAACTTACAGGAGTCTAGTTATTTTTAAATGGAATCAGCTATAAGTGGATATTGAGTAGGAGTCAATGAAGTAATTATAAGCTGAAGATGGTTACAAATTATGAAGGAGTACTGAGGAGGGCCAGGCACTATGGACAGATAGAGATAGTAGAGGAGAAGGGTAGATGATAGATAATTAGAGATTGTGAAGAAGTAGATGCAGTATGACCAGTCACATATAAGAATGTTGAAAGTAAGGGTTTGGAGATTATCCAGGAGCATTATGTATAGAGCCAGTAACTGAGCAGGTTGGACTTCAGCTGAGTTTTAAATGATTTTAGGGAGTGTTTTTATCTTATTGCTAGTGGTTTGGAATTCCAGCATTTAGTGATATGGTGGAAGAGTAGGGAGTTGCCAGCAGAATTGTTAGGTAACTTGTAACCTATAATATGCATTTTGTCTGATGAATGTAGTGGCCTGGAAGGGTTATATATTTGGAGGTTGGAGGCTACAAAGGTTGGAGATGGATGGACAGTTGGTAGGTTTCTACACAATGTTACGGATTTATGAAAGTTGTAAGCAGATTAGATAATGTGGAAATTCCAGTGTAGTAAGAATCTTTGTGTTCAACATCTTTGTATCATGTATAGTACGGGTTAAAATGTGAAACTGCATTGCGTGCAAAGAAATAAGCTAAAATAAGTTGTTTTTCTTGTAAAGAATTTGCTGACCAAAGAGGAATGCACAGATGATACCTTAATCCAGGCACAAGCTTATCTTGTGCCTGACCTCTGACCATCTAAGGCTCCAGGATGTGAATTATAGCCTTGAGTGAAATTCCTTGTCTAGTAACCAGCCACTGTGTACGTGCAGGGAAGGGTATAAAAACCCATGTGAAGTGTACAGAATTTAGACTGCTGACATACCATGTACTTTGTAGCATGTCTCCATGCATGTAAAATAAACCTTTTTGCTTATTTTTATCTGCTTGATTCTTCCAGTATATGTTAAGAATATTAAAATCTTTTGACATTTCTGGTGCCCAAGACCATGGGGCCACCTCTTCATGGTACGAATCGCATAAGAGGGACTGAAAAACCTGTACAGGAAAGGGAGAATGAATCTTGGGCTCCCTTGAATGGAAAGACCTCCGACGAAGTCGTAAGTAGAGGCCAGTCACTCTTAGATTCGATCCGTGGAACAGTGACGAACAGGGCGAAAGAACCGCAGAAAGGTAAGCATAACATTTTTTTTTTCTTTCTTTTTGTATTGTTCTCTTTTTAAAAAGAACAAAGGGACTAGTCATAAAGGAATTTTTTTTGTTTAAATTTTACAAAAGACCGGTAGAGATCTCAGGAAAAGGAAACAGTTTTTCTTTTAAATAAGAAAAATGGGAAACAGTTTTTCTTTTAAATAAGAAAAATGGGAATAGGAAGCAGTTGTTGTGCTAGTAAGGGCTGCTTAAATAAAAGGACTGAAAATGAGGAATATATGTTTAAATTACATCCAAGAAAAAAAAAAAAAACTTAAAATACATAAAAAATGAAAGACAAATTATGGATTTAGTGGTAACTTAAATAGATCAGAATGTCAAAATTTGGTGAGAGATCTGCGTAGGGACACAGGAGGCAAAGTTAAAAATCCAGTAAAGGTGGGATTCCCTCAAGCACAGAAATGGTTAAAAGAAGCTAATAAGAGGCATAGGGAACAATTTTCGAATAAGGAAAGTGGTGGCTCGAGTGCAAAAAGGTGCATTTTTTGTCCATAAAGAAGATGACGTACCAACTGCATCAGGAATCTTGGCTAAGCATATGAAAATCCAGGATGAAATGTTGCAGGGAGGGCAAGGGGATTTACATTACTGGTATAGTAATGATCTTATTAAAACAGGACCACAAAGCGTGGCCAATGAGTTAACTAACCTAGCTTTGAGCAAATATAGTACGGCTATTCAGTTACCAGAGGCTGCCAAACAACTACACTGTACAATGTATTACAGGAAAAATGTGGGACCTGATCCCAAGTATGAGGAACAATTTTTTAAACACAAGGTGACCAGGATCCTATTACAAAATCTTTATTGGGACAGGGCAGGGAACTCCGCAGTTACTTGTAGTCTCACAAGAGACATGCAACAGCTTTTTCAAAATGCCTCAATCCCACATGTATCTGTGACTAGGGAAAAACAGATGGCATGGTATATAGTTGGGAAAAAGGTTACCGATTGGTCAAAAATGACACCAGAACAGCTGGCAGGTAAGGGGGTTCAGGTACAGAAGTTAAATTGGGTAACCCAGGTCAGACCAACGGTACATCTTCGAGAAGATCGGTTAACACCGACAGGAGGCATGCCATCCTGACTATGCTTTCTGACCCCACAAAAAGAATTAAAACTACAGTCAGTACCAAAATCCTTATGGTCCCTAGGACAGCACAACATTGGGCTAATGAAAACAGCAGGACAGGTTAAAATAACTCCAAAATCCGATTTTAGACCTCATAAGCGTCAGTATCCATTAAGTAAAAAGGCAGAAGAAGGCATTCTACCAGTGATCATGGCTCTACTGAGAGCTGGGGATTTAATTCCATGTACAGATTCACTGTGTAACACACCCTTGTTCCCAGTAAGGAAACCGGACGGGACATGGAGAATGGTACAGGATCTGCAGGCTGTAAATGCTGCTGTAGTGCCAAGGGCTCCAATGGTCCCAGATCCATCTGTTTTGTTAAATGATATCCTTCCCACGGATAAGTATTTTTCTGTTACTGACATTAGTAATGCATTCTTTTCTATTCCCCTACAGGAAGATAGTAGGTTTTGGTTCACTTTTACGTTTATGAGCAAGCGGTACACATACACACGACTACCACAGGGATATTGTGAAAGCCCTACAATCTTTTCGCAAGAAATGTCGACAAACCTGGCACAGTTTCAACCAGAGCACGGCTGTCATCTACTATTGTACGTGGACAACATCTTACTGGCTGCACCCACGGAGGCTGTCTGTGAGTCCGAAACTATTCGGTTATTGCATTGTTTTGGCGAAAGAGGGACATAAGGTAAATAAATCTAAATTACAATTTTGTAAAACTGAAGTACGGTATCTAGGCTATACCATTTCAATTGCTGGTAGACAACTAGATAACTGTAGAAAAGAAGCCATTTTACAGGCACCAATGCCCAGCACAAAAACAGAAATGATGTCATTTTTAGGAATAACAAATTTTTGTCGTAGTTGGATTCCCAACTATGCAGAGGAAGTAAGTCCACATTCAAAACTTATTTTCGCACTTCCCATGGCAGCACATGACGCACTGCAATGGACGGATAAGGCAATACAGGCATTTACTAGGGTAAAACAATTGATAGCAGGATCTGCAACACTTAGCTTCCCTGACTATACAAAACCCTTTGTTCAGACAGTAGATTGTAAGCAGGGCTTTATGACATTGGTTCTGTTGCAAACTTATGGGGATAAGTTGAGACCATTAGTTTTTTATTCCAGTAAATTGGACACAGTGGCACGATCTTTGCCACACTGTGTACAGGCAGTAGTCGCAGCCGCGCAGGCTGTGCAAGCGTCTGCAACCCTAGTTTTGTTTCATGACCTTACCTTACGAGTACCGCACTCTGTCGCGGTTATACTACTACAGGATAAAGTTACCTTTCTCTCTCCTAGCAGACACTTATCCTGCATGACAACATTACTATCACAACCACACATGACCATTGAGTGATGCACCACTCTTAATCCAGCCACGCTGTTACCTACAGCTGACGATGGTGCCCCTCACATGTGTTTAGATTTAATACACTCTAATGTCTTACCAAGACCAAATCTTAAGGACCAACCTTTGGCAAATTCAGATTGGACCCTGTTTGTAGATGGGTCAGCATGTAAAAATGAGGCAGGCATTACACAACTGGGTTATGCAGTCACAACTGGGACTATGGTACTAGAGGCAAGACCCCTCCCCAGGAACCTGTCCGCGCAAGCGGCCAAATTGATTGCTTTGTCCAGAGCATGCACCATCTCCAAGGATAAGGCAGTTACTATCTACACAGATAGTCAGTATGCTTTTTCCACAGTCCATGTCTTTGCACAGCAATGGAAAAATAGGGGAATGGTTATGGCCTCAGGAAAGGAAATAACCCACAAGGATTTAATCCTTAGCCTCTTACAAGCTGTCCAACTGCCACGGGGACTGGCCATCTGCAAGTGCGCAGTGCACACGAATGCCAAGGATCCAGTACTACTTGGAAATGCACTGACTAACAAAGCTGCAAAAAGTGTAGCCTTAACCTCTACTTTTGCACTTGAGACCACACAGAGGGAATTTCACCCTACAGATAAATTTGATCTACAAACTTTACAGGTAATGCAGGAACTTAGTACAGTTCAGGAAAAACAGTGATGGATTAAATATGGGGCTATTCAAAAGCAGGGAGTTTTTGTAGGTCCAAATGATAAGTCTGTCTTGCCAACAAACCTTTTTAGGTATGCCTCATTAGTTGACGCATGGCCCATCTCATCTGGGCCCTGCTGCTATGGTTCAAATGATCCAGCAAATTTTCTGGACCAAGGGCTTTATAGCATACGCTAAACGATTTTGTTTATCGTGCCTGATTTGTGCATGATACCATGGTGGTGGGATGCGGATCACCCCAGCAGCTTTTCCGCTGCCTCCGTATCCATTTCACACAATCTGCATGGATTTTATTGAACTAACTCCTGTTCAACAGAAGTGATTTGTGTTAGTCATTATTGACGCTTTTACAAAATGGGTTGAAGCTTTTCCAGTAGCACACCCAGATGCACTGTCGGTAGCCAAGGCCCTTACAAATAACATTATCCCTCATTTTGGGCTACCTACACGCATCTATTCTGATAATGGCACACATTTCATAAACCAAGTTATTCAAAAGCTGGCCGCCGTTTTTCAGATCGAGTTAAAACACCATTGTGCCTACCACCCACAGTCAGCAGGGTTGGTTGAACGCCATAATGGCATTCTCAAAGGCAAGTTACGTAAACTCATGGCCGAGACACATCAGTCTTGGATAAACTGCTTACCTCTGGCACTCCTGTCCATGCGTACCACTCCCACCTCAAAAGGTGTCACACCATTTGAACTATTATACGGGAGACCTTATTACGTCCCTCAGTAGCAAAATTTTTTGCCTGCGGAACGTGAGGGGGGGGTGAAGAGATAGCAGATTACATGAGGAAATTGTTGCTGACCAGAACTAACACTTCTCTAACGAATGATTGCTTTTCAGATCAGAAGAACAACAGGATCCTGGAAGCGAAACCCGGGAACTGGGTTTGGATTAAAATTGTCAAGAGGAAGACATGGGTCTCCCCCAAGTGGGAAGGTCCATACCAGGTTTTGATAGCAACACCTACAGCAGTCCGAATAAAAAAAAAAGAACATCGTGGATCCATCTGACACACTGTAAACTGGTAAAACAGTTTGAACTGGACAAAAACTTGAGTTCCCCTGAGGAACACTGATTAGTAGTAATCTTGTTTTGTATGAATATCTGACTATCGTAGCAATGCAGAGAAATACCGGAAGGGAGTAGCCTTTCCCACAAAAGCATTCCAAACTAATTTTGTTGTTAATAAGTGTGATTGTTACTTTTCTGTTTTGGCCGTTTTTATTTTTCAAACAAGACTAGCCAAGTAAAGAGAGATGTTGCATATGCTCTATCTTTTAATGTTTCAAATTGTTGGATATGCACGGCTATCCCTACTGTACATGGTGGTCTAATGTTAGGTACAGTCCCTTTGGGGGCAAATGATACATGGACTAATTTACTATTTGAAACTTCAAATGTAGCCTTAAAGGACAAAATAGCATTACCCCTCATGGGTCGCCAGAATGGAACTTTAAGGTTGGATGGAGTCAGTGTAATGTAACAATAATTCATAACTGTACAATAGATGGGCACTGTGCAACGAGTTTCAAGCCTATAAAAGTGCTTGTTAATAGTACAGGGCTTGTTAATGACACAAGTTTCTTTGAAAAAATGTTATCTGTGTATGACCTTTTGTTTAAAGGGCTGCAAGACAAAGGAAATCACTCTGTTCCAGTCAATATTACACTTAAAGTAAATGATTGTTATTTTATCTGTGGTAGAAAAGCATACAAATGGTTACCAAGGAATTGGTCAGGCAGTTGTTTTTTGGGTTACTTAGCACCAGCTATAAGACATACATTTTCTCTTCCCCAAGGTAAAATACGAAATGTACGTGCTGTTAATAAACCTGTTAATCCCGTAGGTAACGTTGATGCATCCTGGATCTATCAACACGATTTGGCCCATAGTAGCAGCAAGGGGCTATCACACATGGACTTGGGCGATGATGTTATTTCCTGGGCTGGTATTCTTCCAGCGTATGGGACAATAAAATCCATTTGGGAGCTCAGAAAACTGTCAAAACTGTTAGAAACTCTGAGCAATGCAACTTTTTCTGCGCTAGAATTGGTGACGGATGAGTTAACTGCAATAAGGACTGTAGCATTGCAGAATCGTATGGCGCTCGATTTCACCCTAGCGGCGAAAGGAGGTACTTGTGAGTGTTGTCCGTTCATTACAGACAACGAATATGACATTAACAGCCATCTGGAGATCCTATAACAAGTTTCTAAACTTACAAAACCAGGACAAAATCCATTAACTGACTTTTTCCAAAATTGGTTTGGAAATTGGGGAACAGTACTTATGAATGTCTTAATTGCAATATGTGTTGGTGCCATTATATCCCTACTGTTGGGTTGTTGCTGCATTCCTTGCATCCGAATGATAATATCAGTATTGTCTGCCAATGCAACTAAAGTTTATTATTCTGAATATACAGAACATGAGTCATGCGAAAAACTGTATGAATAAAATGTATTACTGATGATACAAAGTGTTGTTAGGGGGGAAATGTAGTAAGAATCTTTGTGTTCAACATCTTTATATCATGTATAGTAAGGGTTAAAATGTGAAACTGCATTGCGTGCAAAGAAATAAGCTAAAATAAGTTGTTTTTCTTGTAAAGAATTTGCTGACCAAAGAGGAATGCACAGATGATACCTTAATCCAGGCACAAGCTTATCTTGTGCCTGACCTCTGACCATCTAAGGCTCCAGGATGTGAATTATAGCCTTGAGTGAAATTCCTTGTCTAGTAACCAGCCACTGTGTACGTGCAGGGAAGGGTATAAAAACCCATGTGAAGTGTACAGAATTTAAACTGCTGACATATCATGTACTTTGTAGCATGTCTCCATGCATGTAAAATAAACCTTTTTGCTTATTTTTATCTGCGTGATTCTTCCAGTATATGTTAAGAGTATTAAAATCTTTTGACATCCAGCCACTGTAATTCCCTTAGGGCTGTACATTGGTTGTTATATTTGGAAGGTTCACAGTGAATCATGCTGTTTTGTAGAAACCTTGTTCAAGTTTGATTAGCAAGGTCACTTGGATGTTGTTAAAGATAGGTGCAAAGTAAGTTAGAGTAGACAGGAGACACGAGGCAATATGCTTTCCTGTAGTGTCTGAAAGGAAGGGTTTAGATCTATAGAGAGAATGTAGTTTCTGATATAATTTTTCACTATATTTTTGATGTGTGTATAAAATTTTAGATTCTCATATACACAGATACCTAGCAATTTAGTATGTGTGACAAGTTCATTTTTTATTTTGCTGGATGAGATAACTGAGAAGGAAGTTTTGCTGACTGTAAGTAATTTGGCAGTAAATATGATTAGTTTGGATTTATTTGGATTTAACAATAGCTGAGCAGATGTCAGCTAGGTTTCTATAGAGGAGAATTACTCCTGGGTAAGTTCTTATATTCTGTTATTTTTTTTTATTTATTTTTTTTGCCATATAGATAACTGTGGAGCTATGTGCATGATGTACAAGGGATGCAGTTTTACAGGCTTTATGCAAGTCATTGAAGAAATCATTGATGAAGATGTTAAAGAGAACAAGTCCAAAAACTGATCCTTGTGGTACACCATATAGGTCAGGAATGAAGGATGAGGTATTATTTTTCCAAATCTCAGCCTGAGCTCGGTTTTGCTTGTAGCTATGGAGCTATGGTATAGCACTGGTGTCGAGTCCTAAGTTATACAGTTTATGTAGGAGAATAGAGTGTGAAACAGTGTCAAAGGCCTTGGATAAGTCAACGAAGTGGGCAGACATTATATTTCTGTCATTCCTATTTCTGTTTACTGTATTGGTAAAACTAAGTAAAGTGATAGAGGTACTGTGATAGGGGAAAAAGCCATGCTGAGATAAAGAGACAAGGTTATTTTGTGTGAGGTAATGTAAGAGTTGTGGCCAGATGCATTTCATGAGTATTTTAATAGAGGGCAGAGGATGGCAATGGGCCTGTATTTTGTGAATTCAGTTGAATGCCTTCCTTTGTGGAGGGAAAAATGTGGCTTTTTTTCCAAACAGTCGCAATGAGGCAATGAGGTAATCTACTGCCTCTGCAGCCATCTTAAGGTATTCACCAGCTGGGTTGCTGGGGGCTAAGCTGGTAGGTTTCAATTCAAATAATATTTTTTTTACGTAAGCAGTGAGGACTGGTTGGGAGGAGAGGTTATGAAGAGGAATGGTTGGCGGTACTGTTATCTGGTTGTTGGTATTAGGGGAATTTTGAAGAAGTGATGAGACTGACTGGATGAAATAAATGTTGAAAGCATCAGCACTGCTGGTGTTTGTGTTAAGTGTAGGAGATGGTTGAGTAATGTAGCCAGGATTGAGCAAATAAAGGATTAATATGTTTTGGTATTTTTGTAGTTTTTATGTTGCAAGTCAGTGTAGTATGCTTTTTTATCCAACTTAATTAGAATTTTAGTTTAGTTCCAGAGTTCTCTGAATTTTGGAAATTTGTTAGTGTTTTATTGGATAGCTATGTATTCCAGGTATTCTACGTCTTGCAAGGTGTTTTTTATTTTGAGACAACCAAGGGGTAGATTTGGCCTTAAATATCTTTTTTCTGAGTGGAAGATGTATACTTTGGATGTTCAAGAAAGTAGAATTGAAAAGAGCTACTGTGTCATCTAGTGGAATATGTCTTAGAGCATTCAAGTTATATAGCTTTAGATAGGAGATAAAGGAATCTTTGCTGAAATGTGTGAGCTTATGTGCTATGCGAAATTATGTCTGTTATGAATATTAGTTTGCTTTCTTATTAAGTTGGCAGGGAGATGATCACTTAGGGTATCTGGCAGGGTACCTGAGGTAAAGATTTTATGAGGCTTTGAGGTTAAAATCCGGTCAGTTAATGTTCCTCTTAGTGGTATATTTTTTTATTATAACAGCTGGGAGTAGTGATTAACTGTGAAAGAACAAAGAGATTTATTTATTGGTTAGGTGAGCAAGAGCAGAGAGAGAGAATTAGAGTCAGTCAATATTAAAATCACCCAATATTAAATTTTCTTGAATTGGATCAGACTTAGCAGAACAAGTCTTCTGCAATAGAAAGGTTATTACCAGGTGGCAAACAGGAACCTATGATGGATAATATCTTGTTGTGGTGGAGTTTGATGGTAGAGATGAGAATTTCTGTCTTAGCAAATTATGGAGGATTTAGTGGTGAAGGGCTAAGCTGTAGAGAACTTTTGTATAGTGTTGTGACTCCACCGACTCTTTTATTTTGTTGTTTGCTCTTAATATATTATGTCATTATCTTTTGTTTCATTTCTTAGCCAGGTTTCAATTAGTGCTACTATATCTAGAGCATATAGGTTAAGCCAGGAATGGAGCTGTGGTATTTTGTTGTAAATGCTTCTAATGTGTATACATGTAATGTTAAGTGAACAACAAGTAGCATTATAGTATATTGGAGGAGTGTGGTTTGTGGGGGGTTGTAGAGTTAAAGGTTTGCGAGGATGTAGTTGGTCCAGGGTTTGGATGGATGTCCCAATTAGTTTTAGTTTGGGGGAGATATGTTGGTTGTAGGATAAGAATTTAATTTTAAATTTAGCTTATGCATTATGGGGTTGTGTAAGTATAGGTTGTATCTGACAAAGTCGGTGGTATTGGGAGAGTATAAGGTGGATGTTACCTCAGGTGAATTAAGGGTTGAATATGCTGCAGCATGTTGAATAGTACAACTAGGATGATGGTGATGCTTGGTGTGGTATTGGGAGAGTATAAGGTGGGTGTTATCTTGGGTGAATTAAGGGGTAAGTATGCTGCAGCATGTTGGATAGTACAGCTAAGATGATGGTGATGGGTGGTGTGGTACTGGGAGAGTATGTGGTGGGTGTTACCTCGAGTGAATTAAGGGGTGAGTATGCTGCAGCTTGTTGGATAGTACACCTTATGATGGTGATGGGTGGTGTGGTACTGGGAGAGTATAAGGTGGGTGTTATCTTGGGTGAATTAAGGGCTGAGTCTGCTGCAGCATGTCGGATAGTACACCTTATGATGGTGATGGGTGGTGTGGTACTGGGAGAGTATAAGGTGGGTGTTATCTTGGGTGAATTAAGGGCTGAGTCTGCTGCAGCATGTTGGATAGTACATCTTATGATGGTGATGGGTGGTGTGGTATTGGGAGAGTATAAGGTAGGTGTTATCTTGGGTGAATTAAGGGCTGAGTCTGCTGCAGCACGTTGGATAGTACACCTTATGATGGTGATGGGTGGTGTGGTACTGGGGGAGCATAAGGTGAGTGTTATCTTGGGTGAATTAAGGGGTCGGGTATACTGCAGCATGTTGGACAGTACAGCTATGATGATGGTGATGGGATGTGTGGAAGTACATGGGTGAGTAGCAGGAGAGATGAGAGAGTCAGCATGGAGATTGTTATCATGGTAGTTAGTTGTAGGGTGATATTTTGACATGTTTAGGGATAAAGGAGGTGGTGGAAAAAGAGGGGTGGTGTGTTGTATTGGGAAATAATTTGGTGTTGAGGTATTAGTAAATAAGAGGGTTGAGTGTATGTTATGATGTAAGGACAGAAGGGAGAACTAGACAGTGGAGGGAGTATTGGATTAAATATAGGAGGGATTGCAAATAGTTCATGTGGGCAGGCAAGTAAGGCATTATTAGAACAATTATGGTGAAATGTATTACTTTATATTATAAGCAATGCTTTTGTCTGTGGATGAGAAAAAGCTGGCTCAATACTTATTTGTTCCCCCTTCCAAATCCTATTTTTCTAGGTTACAATCAAACCAGATTTAAAACAGCTAACATTCATCAAGTTGAATATTGTATAAAAATAGAACTTGTTAGCACATAACAAATAAATTATTAACTTAATTAAGTTGGTATCAATTAATAAAAATAAATGTGGTGTGCAACAGGAAAGTCAAAAAAAAATCAAATTTACAGTAGTTCCCTGCAGTATGGTAATGCATTCAACATACCAAGTGGTCAAACAAATTTCAAAGTCCAGGTTTAAAGTCTGTTGATCTTCAATAGGCACTGTTAAATAATTCTGCATTCTCTGTCCACTTTCTTTGGGGAACTCCACAAAATGGGTGATACTCCCTGGCACTTGGATACTTGGATGCTGGCTGTTCCTGTAGTCTAAAGGCCAGTTCAGTTACAGGGAATCATGGCTAAATGTCCCTGCCTGACACACACTACTTTCCCTCACTAAGAATAGATCTACCTTCTTGGATTTACCAGTCCCAGGGTTGGTAAGATGCAATATCACAGTCTTTGGTTCCTTTACCAGAGTGTAGTAAGCTATATCAATCTTTCAGCTGGGCCCTTTCAGTGTCTGTTTGCAAGCAGCAGGCATGTATGACTAGAGTAAGAAGATGAATATTTGAAACACTAAAGTCTCTGGCTGACTGCTCCAGTCTGACTAGACCAAAATATGACTGAGTGACTCAAAAATGACTGGCTCAAGATGACTGACTGAGTTTAGTTCCATTGTAGTAGTTCTCTTTTCCAGTCCAGAACATAGGAGTTGGAAATTACTTTGTTCTCTCTTTCCAGATGAGTCCATTTGTTGGCTTAACTGATTATCTTACCGCAGAACGTTACTTCTTTGATTAACAGCACATATTAAGAGAGGAAGGAATTGCAGAGATTACTTTATTTACATCCTGTAAGTTTATCACACCTGTCTGACCCCTTGACACCTTAATGTCTGAGAAGCAGAACAGCCTATAGTTTCATATATCAGCTCAGTGATTGTATGTGTTTATAGTACCTTTTTGACTGCAGAAGACAGGACACTCAGTTTAAGTGTTAAGCAGATGGGTCCTTCAGGCTCATCTTGTGTGTTTGTTTCTGAACATTCCATAAGCCTCTTTGCTAGGTTTGGGGTGGTGCAGTGCATAGCATTGTTGCTTCAGAGCAAGAGGTTCACTTGTTTGATTCTGCTGAGAGATACAAGAAAAAACAGTATTGAATAGTATTACTGGTCTCTAACCATTAGGAGATCAAATGAGTCTTCCAAGTGCTGTCGCTATACTATGACAAATGTGAAATCCTAATTCAGAAGTATCTGTGAACCTACTGACTGGAAGATGAGTCTCATGCTGCTTATAGGTAACCTACCCAATCATATTTCCTAAAAATGGAAGGTTAGTAATTCGGTGGTAGTTGCCAAAAATGGTTGAATCAATGGATGGTTTAAGTCTCTTTCAAGGTTGATGGATATAGCCCCCCCCCTCCCCAAGTGACAGAGCCAGGATAAGATAAATTACTAGTCTGAGGATATCAAGGCTGGCTAAAATATTGATGGATATAAAAGCAAAACACAAGTTTACACCTGAGATAACAGCAATGAGTCCACCATACACCAGAGTATCAAATACCATCTAAGGGGTGAAAAGAAGGGCTGAAACTACTGCAGAACCTATGTAGTTGCATGGTGGAAGGGCAAATCTAATAGTGCCAATCTTATCAGCTAAGAACTGACCATCAGATTCACATTACTGAGTAGATAATGCTCTTCTGGTGGCAACACAAGTTGGACTGCACAGTCATTCAACCACCCAGAAAAACACTGCTGGTCAGTGAACAACGGTTGAAATTCCTTGGGACAGGAAAGCTGCCTTATTATGAGAAGTCTCCTCCTAGCAGATGATATAATGTCCATCCAAGTCAAATTTGTCACATGACAGACCTACATGATGCAAATGACAGTTAAAACTTTGTAGAATATGGAGACCACTAATCAGACCATGGTTCGTATCTCCTATTTATGACTGGGTGAACATGACTCAGGCCAAGATATTCTAGTCCTAAGAGCAGTGGTCTGTTATAATCAGCAACTGTAGTATCTACAGAATCAACATCATCCTCTGAAAGGAAATGAATCGACAAAGACTTAAAGTTATGAAAAAATGTGACTAGCAGAGCAGGTTACCTTCAATTCTATACCGAGGGAATTACAGTGCTGTAGTTCCATAGCCATAACAGTATTAAAAAAACATAAGTAGACTATAATTTTATTTCATGGCTTTATATTTCATGTTTAAAGCTTAAAGAGAGGGATGAAGTGCAGGATGGACTGCACATTTGGTACCCCCAGTGTCTTGCATATGAGATGTCATGTGACTGCCTTTGTCAGCAGTTGGTGCTACAGAATCATTCATAAGTTCATAGGTGTGTACTAGGCTAATGGCCTGGGACCTTTACAAGCCTAGCCCATAGAAGAGCCCTGGAATTGTGCCACCTGTCATTAGTTCCCAGTGCCTCTATCAAGTAGAGTCACTGGAGTGATCCCCAGGGTGACTTCCTATTTCCCATCCACTCATCAAGATTTTTCATGAAGAGGGCTAGTGAGGTGCTCTGCTTGATTCATAGATTCGTACTAGGCTAACTGTCCTCGGGGGCCATTTTAAGCCTAGCCAATTACCCCGTGTGAGAATCAAACCCTGCACCTTGTGTTAATAAAGGTAAGCACCTTAACCATTACACCACCCTCCCACCTTGTATGGGACATGTATGGGAAGTCTATTCCAGAGCATGGGCAGTCTCTGGGTTATGAACCTGTCACTCCAGCATGTTCTGTTGATTGTGGTAATGAGGTTGAGGTCTCTGGAGCGTGTAGTGTGGAGGGATTGGGATTTCTTTAGATATAGCATTTCTAACAGAGCTGGGTCAGACATGGCTTTGTAATTCAAGCAGAGATTGCCTCTTAGTAGACAATATGACACAGAGGATAGCTGGAGTTTTTTGAGTCTGTCCATGTAGGACATGTGTTTAAGGCTTAGGATCCTCTTCATGAGGTACTTTTGTGGCCTCTCCATCTGTTGCAGGTGTCTAGTGAGGTACATGCCAAATGGGGCATTATACTCTATGGTTGGTTTAATGAGGGAGGAGTATAGAGAAATTATGACCTCTTTCTTCCTGGATGCAAAACCTTTGGTAATGAGATGTGCCACATAGAAGGACTTTCTGACCACAGTGGCAATGTGGTGGTTGAAGGAGAGGTTGCTGTCAACCTGTATCCCCAGATCACTTATAACGTTTTCAGTGTTCAGTTTCCTAAAGGGGGTGACGATGCATTTTTTGGTATTAAGCTTAAGGCCAGTTTTGACACCAGTCATTGGTCTCAGTGAGGCCTTTCTATAGGATATCTGCATCACTTGGGGAGTTAATAATGGCTCCCAGCTTGTGGTTGTCTGCTAATTTGGTCAGCCAGAGTCCCTTCATGTTGACCTGGACTTCTGAGAAGTAGATGCCAAACAGAAGGAGACCCAGGACTAATCCCTGTGGGACTCCCCTCATGACTGGTTGGCAGTCTGACTTGGAGTCAGCTAATTTCACACTGTGTTCTATCTGTAAGCCAGTTTGCAACCCACCTAATGATATAGGGGCTGATGCCTAGTTTGGTGAGTATATTAATAATTGCTGAGTGAGGAATAGTATCAAAGGCCTTGGCCAGATCAAGGTAGGCTGTATGAACTGCCTTACCTTCATCTACCGCTCTGGTGACTGACTCAAAACAGTCAACCAGGTCGAAAAGGCATGATCTACTTTTGACAAAACTAAAAATAAAAAAAAGACTTTCTTAAAATATTGCACATAATACAATACATATGAATATTCAAGACTCTCATTCGAACTATAAAAAACATAAAAATCATAAAAATACCTATCTGAACATGTATCAAAAAATGAACAGATACAATTGAATCAATGAGTTCTCATTTAATGGCTTTTAATCTTTTACTATATAATACTGGTTTTAAGGGCACTTTGTCATTGAGCCCTGGACTCTTATCTGCTCTGCACCTAATAATCCATTTCAGTTCACAACCTTCTGTGAAGTTCTTAACATCTCCACCCCGTGTGCTGGGATTAATAACTTGTAATACTGAAAATTTAAACTGGTGTGCAATACGGGGGTACATAAGAAGGCATGTCATAGGAATACACTTTTACATAGAAAGAGCATGCACCCCCATTATGTTTTTAAAAATGTCATCAAAGGTCAAGCCATGAGGGCCTCCAGATTAAATCCAACACAGAAGGGATATGATCAGGAGCTTTCAGATCTAAAGTTAAGACTCCTGGATAGGTATTATAAATTAGAAGAGGTGAAAATGGCCATTGAAGAGACCAATTCAGTGAGAACAACTAAAGCTAGTCCATATTTTTCTAATATAGGCACCCCTATAAGTGAAGAAGCAACAGTGAGAATAGAGAGTCAAATAAAAGTACCCATGTTTTATACTACAAATACTAATTATCTGAAGAATATAGTGCAGAAACATTGGGACAATTTATTACTGGATGAAAACATCAAAGAAATAGTAGGGGAAGAGCCAAAATTTCTTTTTAAAAACAGGAAGAATTTAAAACAGATTCTATGTCATACTAAGAGCTTAAGAAAGGTGTCTAATGACAATAATGTACACTGGACAAAACCATGTCATATATGTAACCAATGTGAATATATAGATACAAGAACCACCTTTGTCCATCCAGTCACCCATCATGTGTTTACTTTTCGCATGTTAGCTGGTTAGCTGATTGCCAAACAGAGCATGTGGTATACCTTGCTAGGTGTGTCACGTAGTGCATTTTATATAGGAAAAACCAACAGGAAATTGAGAGAAAGGATCAGGGAACATTTTTACCGCACACGTATTGGTTCGGAGTATAATGCCCTAGCCAGACACACACTAGTAGCAGGACTTGCACACCAGTTTAAATTTTCAGTATTACAAGTTATTAATCCCAGCACACGGGGTGGAGATGTTAAGAACTTCACAGAAGGTTGTGAACTGAAATGGATTATTAGGTGCAGAGCAGATAAGAGTCCAGGGCTCAATGACAAAGTGCCCTTAAAACCAGTATTATATAGTAAAAGATTAAAAGCCATTAAATGAGAACTCATTGATTCAATTGTATCTGTTCATTTTTTGATACATGTTCAGATAGGTATTTTTATGATTTTTATGTTTTTTATAGTTCGAATGAGAGTCTTGAATATTCATATGTATTGTATTATGTGCAATATTTTAAGAAAGTCTTTTTTTCATTTTTTTCTTATTTTCTTCATACATACATTTTTATTTTTATACTCTTAATTTCTATTGATTTTAATGAATAATTTATTCATATCTGTTTAAATGGTATCAGATATTTTAACATAGTAAGACATGCTAGATCAGTTTTAAATTTGATACATGCATTAATGGCATTGAGGAAATGATGTCATTTGATTAATTATTCATGAGTAACTAGATTTGAAAGTATTTAAGCTCCTTCATTCATTTATTACTGTTTGGTCTGATGAAGCCTTAATGGTGAAAGTGCTTACCTATATATGACAATAAAGCACATAGTATTAATTTGTGGTGTGTCCAGCAGCGTTTTGTGTATATACAGAATTTTACTATATCGGAGAAGTTGAGTCACAGCTGTACTTTGTTCCTGTGGATGTGTTTTGCTTTTTTCATTTAATTTTTATTCTACACCACAGGAACATTTACTCTGTGGGGGTGCTTCATTGTTGTATTGGTTTTAATATAAAACAGTACACAAATGCAGTGAAACAGTAAAAAAAGCTTTATAACAGTGCAAAATGTAGTAGATTGGCTATACAGCACAATTATCAGCATTAAGAAGTGCAATTCAATAAAATAATTGCAAGAAATAACTTATTCTGCTCTTGGAGTCCTAGGGAATTTCTGTTTTGTCCCAGTGAAAAATCACCACACAACAGCCTGGAAAAAACAAGCACAGCCACCTGCACAGGGTTTAAATACCATAAAAAATGGAAGAATCTAGAAGCTCAAATTATTACCCAGTTCTGCTAGTCCCTGCTCTTTCAACCAATCATCCATGCTAGAGAAGGTCAGGCAACCTGTTACTTTTACTGTCAGAGAAGACAACACACTATCAGCAGAAGATGGCTGCCAGAAACACAGGAAATACAACAAACAAAATAACCAGGCCTGGATAACTATGCTACCTGACTAGAACACAGAAACCTCAAAAAATGCACAAAAAAGCACAGATAGAGCACTAACAAACATAAAATACAACTCTCAGTATGAAAAAGTAGTTTACAGTTAAGTAATTCAGTAAAAATGCAATTACAGTAATGAAACACTATCTAGCAATGAAAATACAGATAAAACGGTATAAAACAGTGCACAAATGCAATGAAATAGTAAAAAAGCTTTATAACAGTGCAAAATGTAGTAGATTAGCTGTATAGCACAATTATAAGCATTAAGAAGTGCAACTCAATGAAATAAATGTATGAAATAACTTATTCTGCTCTTGGAGTCTTAGGGAACTTCTGCTTTGTCCCAGTGATGAATCATCGCTCCACAGCCTGGTAAAAATGAATAGCTTAGCATTTGTCAGGTGGTCTAAACAACCATGTATGGTATAACCATACACCCTAGAAAGTAATCCTGGCATAGTTACTTCCCTTGTTTTTTTTTTCTTTGTCTAAATACCTTTATTTAATTATCACTTGTGACATATGCAAACTTATATGTATATAAAAGTAATCAAACCATATTAACAGGTTCACATTTACAACATTATACATCACATATAACCTTCAATGCATTTTAATAAATCCAACAGTAGATAAATTGTTAAATTCCTGCATTATTTTAAACCTCATTCCTCCTCCAAACTTTTTTCTGCATGTATTGTTCCCACACTTTCCATTTTTCTATGCAATTTACTCCTACCCTTTTCTAAAGATCCCACTTCCTGTTCTTTTATCTCTGTTACAATTTTCACTGCTTCAAGTATGGTTGGTTTAGACTTTGATTTCCATTTTCTAGTAACTGTTTTTTTTTTTTTGCATTGAACAGAATTAAGCATAACAAGGCCTTACTTTGTTGGCAAATTAGACCCTGTGTCCCAGCTCAAAAAGTAATTTCCTTAGTAGCACTTATTTGCTTGCCCAGTATTCTTGGCAGAGTATAGGGAATTGTTAAAGTCTGCCAGCTGATTACGCCCCAAAAACATATGCTTCCATGTACCTTTTTCTTCCTCATTATTCCTCCAATGTTTGCCACCTACCTGAGGAAAAATCCTTTGGCATTTGCTTGGGGTATAAAAGTACCTATGCAAATACTTCCAAGCAACAATCCTAAATTCTCTAGACTTTGATACATATACTTGTGTCCTCCCATTGTTTCTTTGTGAATTGACTGTCTAACCTCTCTTCTCAATTTCTTCTCAATCTTTTCTGCCCTCCTCTGATTGATTCCTTTAGTTATCGTGCAATATTTTATATGCCCTACTAATTATCCTTTTCTAACAACAGCTTCTGTTCTAGAGTCAACTAAAAAGTCAACCAGTGCAGGTCTCTCATTTAGGATTCCCCTATCCCTTTCCCTCTGCCTATACTCTGATATCATTCCCTGATATGAAAGACATTCTCTAGCCTGCAGTCCAAATGTCATCTTAGCCTCTTCTCATTCTGTTACCTTTCCCTGTCTAATTATTTGCTCTCAATACATTGGTTCCTTTGCCAACTTTCTCCAGCAAATTCCAATCCCCCTCTTGTCGATTCTTTGTAACTATACTTGCAGTCATCCCTATTGGCAGAATTTCCTTTCTCCATTCCTTTGTTGGCTTAGTTCTTAGTAGAATCTCTGCAACTTTATCTGCAACTTTATGAATGTAATATTCTGTGTAACTATTGTTATTTCCCTTAAGGATCTGCATCCAAAAACCCACTCTTTCCTTATTTCTTGAATTTCTCCCTGTTTCATCGCCATCCCTTTCCACTTTGAGTTGTAGCTTTCTGTTTGTGTTATGTATAAGAGCCTTAACTGTATAGCTCCAAAATATCCTTTCAAATTAGGTAATCTTAAATGCCCTTGCTCTATTGGAAGGATCAGCTTATCCCACTTGACTCTTGCCCTCTTCTCTTCCCAGATAACATTCTTCAACTCTTTATCAATTACTATCCCAAAACTACTCACCTGGTTGATAAAACTAAAGGGACTAGAAACACTTTTACTGCTTATATCTTGCTATCCACATCCATCAGCAAGAGCTTCCAGTGTCTCAGTTTTTGTATTGTTTTTTGTTAGTCTCTTTCCTCATATCCTTAGCTATCTTTTTAACCCATACTCCTAAATATTTCATTTTATCATGTCCCTATAAATATGGGTATTACTGAACCAATTCATGTGTGAGTACATAGTTTGTTTTATCTTCATTAGTTTTATATCACAAAAAAAAACAGGAGCTGTCTCAGAATGTCATAAAATACTGAGATGTCATTTTCTGGTTCTGTTAGGTACAAAATAATATCGTCTGCAAATAAAGCCAACTTTTCTTGAATACCATACAGGCAGTCCCTGGGTTATGGAAATCCGACATGCAGACAACCCACAGATATGAACAGGCTGCCGCAATGTCGGAAATAATATGAAAAAATTAAAATCATTAAAGTTGCCCAAGTGTGTGTGTGTGTGTGTGTGTGTGTGTGTGTGTGTGTGTGTGTGTGTGTGTGTGTGTGTGTGTGTGTGCAAAATGCCCCAGTTAGGTATACCTGGTGGTCAGTATTACTCAGGCTCAAACCTTGTACCTTAAGTACAAGGAACAAGAGCCTGAATTCTCTGCCTGTACCACCACTTGTGATTCAAGGAGTTGAGTCCATAGCTCTCAACTGTCCAGATTTTCACAGAATGTCTAGAATGTTTGGCTCATACTTTTGGTCTGCTCCTCTTAAAATGTGTGGCTTTCTGGCAAATCAGTGAGAACTGAATTCACTAAATAATGATAGCCATTTAAGTTTCAGTCTTCCTATCTTTCAGGAAATGCATGGTAACAAAATATTTTAAACATTGCTTGTATAATCTTAGAAAGTTGTTAGAATAAAATGTGTCCCTGGTTTTGGGCTTTGTCCCCCCCCCCAATACATTTTGGCTTTTTCCAGATTTCTTGTGCTGCAAAGTTGATGATATAAATGAGTGTCAAGTGAATTTTACAAGGAGCTGAGAGCTTCAAGGGAACAGAAGTTTAGTGCTGCTCATGCAAAATCTGTTTATGTTGTTAGTAGCACAACAGGTAGTATACTTGGTTTTGATGCAGAAGGTTGTGGGTTCTAACTCCTACAGTCTGTAGATGGATTGCTGATACTGTACTGTGTTGCACTTAAGGAGGTGGATGCTGCAGTCCTGAGAATGTATTCCTCCTTTGGTGGAGATATCTAGTAACTATGAACCTGTTATCAGTTTGCCATCCATTGCCTATTGTAATATTACTAGTTTATCATTTTTAATCTGACATAGGCAGTTTATTCTTCAAGGGCAACAGGCACTTTTTAGTAGATGAAACAATGAAATATAAAGTTGTTTGCTAGCAGCAACCTCTTCATTAGTTACAGATCTCTTTAATGTGGAATTATTTAGATGACTTTTACTTCTGCAGAGATTGTGCATATTTACTGATATTGGTGGATTGTAATGACAGAAGTTTAAGTAGACTTTTATGATGCAAATGTTCTGAATTGGGCATATTTGTCCTTATTGGTTCATACATTTTGTTTCATTGCTTAACGGAAAAATGTTCAAAATTATAAATTTAAAATGCACTCTAAAAAGTGTGCTGCATTATACAAGGAATATAATTTAATACAATCAGGAAGGCAAATCAAACAACACATATATGTTTGCATGGTCCTAAATGTGTGCAAGGGGCCTATGATTCGAAAACAACCTAAAGAGAAACTTTATCCACCTCTGGGCAGATGCATTTTCTTTGAATGTGTGTTTTAATGATGTTTCAATGAATGTGAGTTTGAAAGGCAGAGAAGTTTTAATGCTAAGTCTGTTTTCATTGTGAAACTGTATTGCTTTGTTTACCAGATGTCTATCTGTGTTTGTGCTATTAAATTTAAAACAAAAGCTTTAAAAGAAATGAAATAATCATTGTAGAAGTAAAGCATAAAGCAGTATGTACATTACAGTCTTTATGGTACATGGAGAGAAATATACAAGTAATGGGACACTGTAATGGCTGCAGGGGGAGGGCTGTGAATGGGGGGGGGTCCATTTAACCATGATTTTGTGAGGGAGAGGTGCGGCAAACTCAAATACAGTCCTGGGTGGCACAAACCCGAGCTATGCCACTGCTGTGTTTATGAGAGATCGGAAGAACGAGAGTGATGTGTGAGTGAAAGCAGGTATTAATCCGGAAGTGACTGTGTGAGAGAGATCGGGAGAGTGAGAGCGATGTGTGAGTGAATGCAGGTATGAATGAGGAAGTAATTGTGTATATGAGAGATCGGAAGAGTGAGAGCGATGTGTGAGTGAATGCAGGTATGAATGAGGAAGTGACTGTGTGTGTGAGAGATCAGGAGAGTGAGAGTGATGTGTGAGTGAATGCAGGTATGAATGAGGAAGAGACTGTGGGTATGAGGGAGAGAGTAAAGCATGAGAACAATGGAGCGATCCCCTGGCAGCAATTAAGAGGTAGGTGGTTGCATAAGGGAAGAGGGTTAGTTATGGAATAGGTAAAGTAGGGTTAAGTGTGTGTGTGTGTGTGTGTGTGTGTGTGTGTGTGTGTGTGTGTGTGTGTGTGTGTGTGTGTGTGTGTGTGTTTGTGTGTGTCATACCCCTAAACCTCTTAGAGCAAGAAATCTGGACAAAGCCATAAATAAAAATGGGACAAATGCTCAAAAATAGTGGCAATTTTAATAAATATTGCTCTTACAAACTTAGAAAGTTGATAGAATAACAGGTTTTGCATTAGCATGAATTTTCTGAAGGGTATGAATTCTGAAACTCAAATGTCTATCATTACTTTCTAACTTCAGCCTTTAATGATTTGCCACTACTTTTGCTAAACAACCACAATTTTATGAAAAATGGACCAAAAATATGAGGCAAAAATCTGGACATTCTGCGAAAATCTGTACAGTTGAGAGGTATGGTTTGTGTGTGCAAGTGTGCCTCTATTTGTTCACGGAATTTCCCTTATTCCATAATGCTTTAACCATTATCAACTCCTCTAAATCACTCTTGTTACTTCTTAAACATATCTGTTTTTCTTTTATTTATTTCTACCCTATTTGAAACTCGACTTTAATTTTATCCCATTCACTAGCTATAACTTCTGAAGTACTTTCTATCCTCCTTAGTAACTCTCAAATAATTTCCACTACCAATTCCATGAATTCCTCTCTTTTAGCAGGTATCTGGAGAAGCATCAGTGTCTCAGCTCTACATTACCCAACATTTTTACCTTAGTATATGTTGGTGCATAATCTGAAATAGTTATTGGATGCATGTCAGAATTCTCAATTAAATGCATATATTGCTGTGAAATACAATTGCTGTCTAGGCAAGCCCAGTTATTAGACCTTGGGGAATAATATGTAAATTCTTTCCAAGTTTCTACTACTAAATTCACATCTTCTGTACCAAATGTTTATATAAATTTCATCTGAAATCTACTATCTTTTGTTATATTTTCCATTCAAGTTCCCCATAGACATCCTCATTGTTTCAAATCAAATCCATCTATAAATAATATTTCCTGCTGAAAGATGATTATTTCTCCCAATTTTTAAGCTCCATAATAGCAGTTTTATGCAGAATATAAACACATACCAGCATAATCATCATCCCTTACCAGTAGCCTATTACCACAAATCTGTCATTATCTTTTTTTCCTCTTTTATCACTGTTGCATCTCCTCTAACAATTAATCTAAGTATTCTCATTTTTCTTCGTCCCTGATATTCTGCTAAATATCCATCCTGAACTCCTTTTCTTATCAAATTCACATGCTCAGTTCTTTCTAAATGTGTCTCTTGTAGCATTACTATTTCCACTCTGCATTTTTAATATAATCAAATACTATTCCATTTTGTCTATACCTGTGAGACCATTCACATTCCAAGATGATATGAAAAGTGTCCCTTTATGATAAAAAGTCATTATCACAATTATTAAATAAGACAACTTTTTAAATGCCCATTTTAAGCTTTTGTGATACATACACCTACTAATGTTTGGCAAATTGATTCTTTATACAGTTTTTTCTTAGCATCAACATTGAAAGCTATGTCACATTTTATAAGACTTTTGTTTGAATGAAAATCATCAAACAAAAAAAATAAACATACCCCCAAGAACACCCAATAACCTGTTAACTTAAAACACAAACACACAAAACTATGTATGTCTTCATTAAAATGAATGGCATTACAAGCAGACTGAACAAAAATTTCAGAAAATGAGAGGGGAATGGAATGCAAAACTGAAGGCACGTGTGATGAAACAGTACTAATTAGTTGTCATGGCAGCAAATGGAGAATATCAGAAGAAACTGAAAACTGAGATAGAAGAGACAATAGTGGAGCAGGTTAACAGTTTCAAGCTTCTGGGAGAGGGGATGAGGATAAGGGAATCTGAATAAGGAAGTCTAAGGTAGAATCAGAGGGGCTACAGAAAACTGGCACAGTGTGCAGGGCTTCCCTAATAAATAAATGAAAAGTAAAAATGTTGAACGGCCAAATAAAGGAAAAGGCCATTCCTCAAAATGAATATTGAAGGGGGCTGCGCCCCCACACCCCCTACTAATTATATATGCCAACTCCGAGATTGCACTACAGTGAAGAAAGTGAAAAATTTCCAGCCTTCACTGTACTGCGATCTTACAATAGCGATATCGAGTAATGGCCTTTTTGTTTATTTAGCCGTTCGACATTTCCACTTTTCATTTAGTTAATAAGGACCCTGTGTCAGGGTGGTTTGTGACAGAAAAATATCAAGAAAGCTAAAAAGTAAGGTATAAAAAACAGTGGTGCAACCAATACTATTGTATGGTACAGAAACCTGAGAAGTGAAGGTAGAACAGTTAAGGAAACATGAGGTGATAGTGATGAAGGGCCTGATATGGATGTTAGGATGCACACTGTAGGACAGATGAAGAAACAAGGACATCAGAGCAGAAGCCCAAGTAGTTCCAATTGCAAAGAATTTAAATGAGTACAGATTATGGTGGTTTGGGTACATGTGCAGGAAAGCAGATGACAATCTGGTGAAGAAGATTTGGGAAGACAGACAGAAGGAAAGAAGAAACAAAGGGTGTCCAGCAAACAGATGAATGGATTGTATGACACAAGACCTGTGAAAGTCAGGTATGACTGTCAAAGAATTGAGAGTGATGTCCACAGCTGACGTGATACATTGACCCCATGTAAAGAATGGGAAAAAGGCAGTTGATAATGATGATGATGATGATGATGACTTTAAACAATACTTGATGAGCAAAAAGCAGTTCAATGTCAATGAAAGTGCTGAGATCTTTAACAGCTGAATCAACCCTACACAGACTTAACTTATTTAATAGTTAGTGGAAAAAGACTTGCTTCCCAAATACAGATATGCTAATCTAAGTCCACAGTTAGAACATCCAGTGCTGACTCTGTCTAACCTTTCTTGGAGAATATAAGAGTATGTGGGGAATCAGTAATGTCATCCAGGTTGTAGTCATCTACAAACCTGGTCAACCATAAAGTCTGAACATGTGTTTTCACATTAGAGAAGTACATGCCAAGAGAAGGGGACTCGGCTCAGTGCCCTGTGGGACTCCACTGCTGAGGAATAGAGTCAAATCATGGTCAAATGGGTCCATAGGAAAGGTAATGGGCCAGACCCCCCAGACATATGAATATCTCCTTACTTGGCTGCCTTTCCCCAGTTACCTTAAAACACTGTTCAAATGCATCATTGTGCATGTATCATTTTCTTCTTTACTTTTACAATGATCAATGTGATTTGGATTTAAATTTATAAGTTTTATTTCAAATTGTACATCAAAAACATTCACAAGCCTTTACTAAACAAGCTCTCCATCATCACTAAAATACTCCATGTTTCCATTTTGTACACCAACATGCAGCATAAATGTAATCAGTATTACATACACATACACGTGCATGCACACACAAACACACACACAAAATACATACTGCAATAGGTACTTACTTATTAACCAGATAAACACTAAACAAGGTGCATCTTCAGCACTGAACAGTAAAAAAAAACACGCTAGTGTATGTTCCATGCTTGTCCACTACTGGTCCATTATGACTCTGATAAGCTCTAGGAAGCCTGTGTCTCACTGACTGTATATTCAAAACAATGAAAGAGGAGAAATTGGAGCTGTTGCATGTCAACTTGGAGGAGAGTAGCAGACCCATATTCAGATGAGATGTGGTTGAAACAAGGCAGCAAGGCAGGACACTGTTTTTTGGTAATGCTGACATTTCTAGGGCCTTCAACAGGCACTAAGCCCTAGACAGCTGCTTAATAAGCCTTGTGTTAGATCTTGCCCTGGTGACTCGTCTATTGTTATTATTTAGAGGATACTCCTAAATCTCACCCTGTGTGTATGATAGGAGAGCTAAATAGAAATTTATCAAGCAATATAAGCATTAATATTTAAGCACTTAAGTTTAACAAAACTGTCTGCATGGAGAATCATATCAAATGCATTAACAATGCAAGATAAGAGGCAAGGTGCTCATTCACTAGCTCCTGTGTCTGTGTCTCTGTCTGTTGTTTAACATCAGTATCCACAAAGAACTGAACTCTTCAGAAGTTCTTACCAGACAACAGGCAGGGAAGGATTGTGTAGATGTCTTAGGCATGCTTATCTTGTTATGTCATGCATCCACTAAGAACTGAAATCACTTGTATGCAACCCTACGTAACTGTGATTCATATTAATTATTTCTCATGACATGTGAGGCCCTCTTAGATATGTATACATTTGTCAATGTGTTGTTGGAGACCATGGTTTCCCTGGAAGTCACCTGATCTACAGATAAGCCTAACATGACCAGATTTAGAAGATCAAATTTAACCCACTTTAGTACCAACAGTAGTTGAATATTAAAAAAGTATAATATTAAGTCTCCACAAATTGTCAGGTAGCTGTAAATAGAGTAACCTTTTTCAAAAAATGATGCATCATAATGTTAATGACAACTTGCATTTATAACTATAATGTAAAGCTTCTTGCCTCAGCAAATAACTGCTCTGTTTTGTATTTTTCTATTTTTCAACTCCTTTCCCAGTTTTATGTGGGTGTTTGCTTTATTTTACATTGAGTAATGTAAATGTTAATTAATTTCTTAATAACTCTCCTTACTCCTACAAGATTCCATCTTGCTCATTGCATATACTGATTTTTTTTTCCTTTTATAATTGTGTCACTAACAAAAAAGTACTGCAAGAAACCAAGTTACATATTTTGCATTCACTGGTCTAGTTTTCTGGGAACACACAGCAGATCATGGTTAACAGAAAAGGGCTATTTCCGAGAGATAGAGAGAGAAAGAGATGGGAAACTAGACTACAGAATTCCTCACAGCATCTTTACCTGCTTGATATAGCTAAACCAGTTTTAGGCCTTTGCCAGAAAATGCATCATCTATATCCACTGAGCTTATCTTATATAGATACCCCACGTCACACAGTTTATGCTCTGATAGCCTATGATCAGGTAAGTGTCTGAGGAAAAGGTGGAGAAGCAAAGAGGAAACATGTAAACCATCTTCAGTCTGGCCACAATAAAGACTGGATAGCAGAAATCCAAAGGCTGAGAGCCAGTGAATGTAGCAAGGTGGCATCCTGTTCATACCTACTTTTGGATGATATTCAAGTGGAGACAAAGTAATTACCCCTTCCCAACTCAATTGCAGGATTCCTCAAAAGTTAGAACAGCAAGCAACTTTCATTTTTTTAATTAGCCTGCAAAGAAAAAAAAATATGACCTTGTCATGAGAAGATGAAAGAAAGGAGAGAGACTTTTCCATTTCATACATCCCAAAGGCAGGTTTTAAACACAAATTAATAGCTGTTGTTGGTAAAACTGGGAACTACAAACTTAACAGGGACATGCACCAACAGGTATGTTATCATCATGACCTTACATTACTGTACATTGGGGGAGGGGTGGGAAATGAGCAAATAATGTACAAAAATTCCTCGGGCAACAAGGATGATATTGCATTTAGATACCTCAGGCTCCTCTCTGGACTGTGATCTTGAAGAGTATTGGATTACATCTGGGGTAAGTGCTGCCAGGCAACCAGAAAGTGAGAAGAAGCAAAACCAGCAAAAATGGTTATCTACACAGAGGCCAAAAATATTTGATTAAAGAAAAAATCCTGGTGAAAATAAAAACAGAAGAGGCAGAGTGGTTAATGAAATAAACATTTTCACTTTGTTTTTTGAGGGTACAGTGTGTGTGTGTGTGTGTGTGTGTGTGTGTGTGTGTGTGTGTGTGTGTGTGTGTGTGTGTGTGTGTGTGTGTGTGGGTCTACTTTAGATGCCCGAACGCTCACTTTACCGACACCAAGTTTACCGACCCGAAATGACCGACAAATCTTTTGTCCGACTAAACATTTGCCCGACGTTTACTTTACCGACATTAACGTAAGTAATCAGCCTTCAGTGTTAAAACACCTTACATAAAGTACTACCACGTTACTGAAAGCAACTTTTCATGTTTATAAAAAACATTTCATGAAGTAAGCCATACATCCCGTCATACGTTTCTTAAATAAACAAATTGTATCTCATACTTTTAAGACAGAAAGAAATATATTTGCAGTTTTAGCTGAGCGGACGATGCAGTCTTTCACATATGCCTCAATTTCCCAAAAATTAACTATAAATGTTCAAAGTAACTTGTCGGTTTTTCTAATCAATGTTGCTTCGTAGTAATCCAAACAAATGCACGATTCATACGTAGCAAGGGAAATAAATATTTTTCAAAAGTGAAGCAATACTGTAACTTGTCGGTTTTTCTAATCAATCTTGCTTCGTAGTACGTCTTACTGCAGTGTATAGCTAAAAGTATATTGCTGATTTATATACTAATTGACAATGTTAAATGTTTAATTACTATTATTTACTGCAGTTGTCGGGATTACGATAGTCGGGAATCAGGAGTGTCGGGTAATAGAACTTTCGAACATTTAGTCTCGGTAAACTTGGTGTCGGTAAAGTGAGCGTTCGGGCATCTAAAGTAGACCCCTGTGTTATGGGTGTGTGGGTGTGTGGGTGTGTGTGTCTGTGTGTGTGTGTGTGTGTGTGTGTGTGTATGCATATGTGTGTGTGTGTGTTACAAGGCAAGTGTGATTATAATTCTGTGTGTATGTGTCTGTCTTACAAGGCAAGTGTTAGTATGTTTTTGTGCCTGTGTGCATGTCTGTGTGTGTGTGTGTGTGTGTGTGTGTGTGTGTGTGTGTGTGTGTGTGTGTGTGTGTGTGTGTGTGTGTGTGTGTGTGTCTGTGTGTGTGTGCACTCACATGCACCTGTGTGTTTGTGTGTGTTTGTGTGTGTGTGTGTGTGTGTGTGTGTGTGTGTGTGTGTGTGTGTATGCATATCTGTGTGTGTGTTACAAGGCAAGTGTGACTATGTTTCTCTGTGTGTGTGTCTATCTTACAAGGCAAGTGTTAGTATGTTTCTGTGCCTGTGTGCATGTTTGTGTGTGTGTGTGTGTGTGTGTGTGTGTGTGTGTGTGTGTGTGTGTGTGTGTGTGTGTGTGTGTATATATATATATATATATATATATATATATATATATATATATATATATATAAGCCTATCCAAAAAGGTACCCTGGCTTTTGCCACCCAAGAAAATTATTTTCCTGTGCCCCTGTCAAGCAGAACCACAGAAGTGATCCCCGGGGTGAATTTCCTATCTCCCATCTAATCATCAAGATTTTTCTTGAAGAGTGCTAATGAGGAGCTTTGTTTGATATAGATAGGTAGTTTGTTCCAGAGTATGGGAAGTTTCTGGGACAGGAATCTATCCCTCCAGCATGTTCTGTTTATTGTGGTGACAAGGTTTAGGTCCCTAGAGCATGTAGCTCGGAGGGATTGGGATTTCTTTAAGTGGAGCATGTCCAACAGCTTTGTGTTTGATATAGCTTTGTATGTTAGACAGAGATCGTCTCTGTGTAGGTGATATGCGACTGAAGAAAGCTGGAGTTTTTTGAGACGGTCTACATAGGGCATCTATTTGAGGCCGGTAATCCTCTTTGTGAATTATTTCTGTGGCCTTTCTAGTTGTTGCAGATCATTTTGTGAAGTACACACCAAAAGGGGTGCTGTACTCTATAATGGGTCTAATGAGTGACTAGTGAAGGGGAACAATGGCCTCTTTTTTTCCTGGATGAGAAACATTTTGTAATGAGGTGTGCCACGTAGAAGGATTTCCTGACTACTGTGGCGATGTGATTATAAAAGGAGAAACTACTGTCACCCTGTGTCCCAAGGTCTCTTATCATACTTTCGGTATTAAGTAGACTAATTCCTATGTGGCAGTTCATGGGTACATAGCTTTTACCAAAGGGGATGACAATGCACTTTTTGGCATTGAGCTTGAGGTCATGGCTTTAACACCAGACATCTGTCTCAGTGAGGCCCTTTTGTAGGATTCCCACATCGTTAGGAGTTTCGATTATGGCTCCTAGTTTGCAGGCATCTGTGAACTTCATTAGCCAAAGACCTTCTGTGTTAGCCTGTACTTCTGAGAAATAGATACCAAACAGGAAAGGACCCAGGACTGAACCCTGTGGTACTCCACTTGTAACTGGTCTGAAGTCGGATTTGGAGTCTGCTACTTTCACAGTGTAAGTTCTGTCAGTGAGCCAGTTAGTGAGCTAGAAGATACAGCAAACCTATTGGCAAACAAATTCAGCTCTAACTTCACCACCTCTTCCCTTCAGCCTCCATTCAGGAAATACTATCAAATATAACTCCCCCTACCATTAGTAGAAAACAGGTCCTCAATGCTAAGGCTAAGAACACTGCTTTGATGGCCCAGATAATATCCCAGGGTGCCTTCTAAGTAGCATGAAACATGCCCTATCAGGCTGTCTGGAATTGTTATTTAACTGTAATTTAACAAGCTTCATGCCTCATGAATGGAGAAAGTCAATGGTTATCCCTCTGTACAAAGGTGGGCCATCTACAGATGCTGGAAACTACAGACCCATAAGTTTCACTAGTCTTATAAACTTCCAGATACTGGACCCAACCCAGTTTGGTTTTGTCATCGGCAGGCCATGTCTCCTCAGCTTGGTTGACTTTTTTAAGAAGGTCATCAAAGCAATGGATGAGGGCAAAATGCTTCACACTGCCTACCCTAACCCAGTCAAGGCATTTGGCTCAATACTCTATTCAGACATTGTTGACAAACTCAAGAGGTTAGCTATAAACCCTTATGTCACCTGGTAAATAACCCTTGAAGTTAGAATTGGGGAGCAACCTCTACAAAGAGGCCAGTCACAGGCAGAGTTCCTCAGAGATCAGTCCCGGGATCAGTCCTTTTTGACATTTAGTTCTCTAAAGTCAAGGCCAATGTCAAGAGCCACTGGCTGACTAAATTAGCAGATGATTGAAAATTAAGAGCAGTCACAGAATCCCACACCAACATGATTGTTCTCCAGGAAGGGCTGACACAGACAAATAACTTGTGTCAGAGCCATGGATTAAACTAAATGCCAGTACATGCATAATAGTATCCTTCAGGAAGTCATCCTCCTCTGGTAACTATCATATTGGCAACACACCCCTAAGAGTTGACTATTCAGGGACTAAGGGACACTCATAAGCAGTAATCTAGCCTTTGACCATCATGTGTCTACAGTAATGAGGAAATCATTCTATCTTTTACAACTTATAAACAAAGGTATGTCATCTAGATCCAAGGAGGTCATTGTTCTACTCTATTCAGCATTCATCAGACCTATGATTGAGTACAATGCCCCCTTTGGTATGTACCTAACCAGGTATATCCAGTAGATAGGATGCCCACAAAGGTTCCTCACTAAAAGAATACAGTAACATGTGTTAAGCAGACCACTTCAGAGCCCTATCCCTGTATTCTGCCTCCTACAGTCTGTTGAGGGGATATCTATGCCTGGCATACAAGGCATTGACACACACCACTCTGATGGACATCTTACATATCTGCAAAACAAACAGCACCAGAATTACCCATTCCAAACACTTAAACTTCGCCTGAAATATAAATAAAACCTGTTGGAGAGACAGGTATGTATCCCAAAGACCACACCTGCTCTGGAACAGGCTACTCATCCATGTGAAGTAGAGTTCCTCCCTAACCAATTTAAATGTAACTTGGACAATTGGATGAGGAACAGGAAATCCATCCCTGGCTTGGCACCAATGTCTCTAATGGACACAGGCAGCCTCTAAATGGTTCATCTCCCAGGCCCCTGCTTGTAAATGTTTTATCTCCCAAGTCCCTGCTTATACTTATCAAGGGTACCAGAACTTGTCAGAGATTTGATATGCATGACTAGGCTTAAAAAGGCCCTTGTGTTCATTAGCCTAGTACACACCTATGAACCTATGAACAAAGAAGAATGCTGTAAATTGCAAGATATGTGTATGTAAGTGTCCACTTAATAAACTCTGTTGTTCTCTACTTGAGGCCTGACCTGCCCTGCCCTGCCCTAAAAGAAAGTCAAGGAAAGGTGAAATGAAAGGAAAAACCAGCTAAACAAGTTAAGACGCAATGAAACTTGTCATGTGAGTGGTAGTCTTTACTTTCTGTGTGCAGAACACTGCAGACAGAAAGCAAAGCATTCCTATACAGTAACTAATTATCTTTACTATAGCATGTTTTTAGCAAAGATAAGCCAGAAGCAGTTGAAGAAAAAAGAGGCAGGTGGGCTGAGTTAAAGCATAGATCAAGGAAATCTTTCTCATTTGTTGCAGTGTTAACTTTCATTTGTTTTTCTGTTCAAAATATTACAGTCTTCATATGAGGAGAGCATACACTGTCTACTTTCTACACTCTGTTGAATTTATTTTGGTCAAGTAACAACAGTTCTTAAATAACCGTCTAAGAAACTGAAAAAATAAACAAAATTCAAAGTCAAGAGAATGGAAAGGAAAACCTGATAGTCAGCGAGTAGAATTCTTATTCATAAGATTCATAATAGCATTAACAGTAGTCAGGCCATAAGACCAGCAAGGAACACTGATTGTTTAACGTATGACTTATATACTTTATTACCCATCCAATTATCAAGCAAGTTCTTGAATATATTCAGACTAACCAATAAATGGATAACAGAAATTTTTTTCCAGAAAGTGGACATTTTATTAGGACAAAAAATATGTTTAAGATTAGATTGACGTGAGTGTGTTACAAAATTCATGTTGTTATATCTTAAATAATTTTTTCTTTCTGGCAATTTCCATATTAAACAGTACTCATAACTGAGTCTTAATAAATATTTCATGTTGCTATTAACCTACCACATATATATCTATAACAAATAGAATACAAGTGTAAGCATCCACATCTGCTCTCATAGTCAAGATCTATAACTGAAATAATTTTATTGGTGAAGTTTTTTATACATCTTCCAAATTACTTAACTGACCTTGGGTATGTATAAAAACATTACATTCTAAAATGGGTATTATATAGGCCTTAAATGCAGTAATCAGACAGATCTCATCTCGTGTTGTTAATGATTTTAATATATAACCCAATTTTTGCATGGCTATAGTGCATACTGATCTTGTATGACTTAAGAAAGGGATTAGATTATATCAAAATTCCTTATTCCTTGTACTGATCAACTTCCTAAAGAGGTGATTTATATATATAAATATATACTTTTTGTGATCTTATTTCTCAGTACTCAACTGCAGTCCAGTCGATGTAGTCCAGTTCCCTATTGATTGCATGTACATATTCAAAGCTACATTATCTCTCTCATTTTGCAATATAAAATCTGTCTTGTAGTCATACATATATTTATAAAGCCAAAAATATTTTTCCCAGATCAGTGGAGAGCATTATATAAAAAAAAATACTGGCATACAAACAGAACCTGGAACTCGAGAAAGCAGAGGTAGTATCTGTGACGGTGTGTTCCTAAATTTGATCATTTGCATTATGTTTTCTACGCATTCTGTAATCTAGCCATCCATCCACAACCCTTTTTTCTCCTTTCTGCCCATGTGGTCAAGGTGTAACTTCAACAGTGACAACCATCTAGAGCCAAAGTTTACACCTCCAGGTGGCTTGCCCTGCCATGGTAGTTGTACCATACCACACACTCGCAAGGCCACTTTAGAGTATCCAGTCTATCTAATGCATGCCTTTGGAATGTAAAGGTAACTGGAGCACTCGGAGGAAACGCATGTGAACACAGGGAGGACATACAACTCCACACAGAAAGTATCCCAATTGAGAATCTATTGCTGTGAAGCTGTGCTAACCAAATTACAGACAATAACAGCCAGAATGTCTCTTTATGGCAGCAGGACAGCAGTGTGCATCTGAGAGTTTTAGGAAGCAGAGGTCCATATTTTGAACAGGATATGGCAAGGTGTCAATTATAGTTGCAGACATCATCATTTCAAAGATGGGTGGTGATGCAACTAAATATGGAAAGTATTTCTACCAAGTAAGGTATCAGGAATAGATGATGCAAGGATATTGTGTGACTTCATATCAGAGGTAATATTGGTGGTGCTGGAAGCAAGGGTAGGTATGACTAACAAATTTTGGATGATCTTGTCAGTACAGTTCAGGAAGCTATGCAATCTGATTTCATGAGGAGGATGTCAAATGAATTTAAAACACAGTTCACATCTTTAAGTGAGAATGGGAATAGTGAGTCTGACTGCATGCATTATTATAGTATGCATCCCATTGTGATATGTGCTCAGTGGTACTGCCATACAAAGTCTATCAGTCTGCAAGTAAAAGAGGTTGGAATGTTTTCTCTGGCATGGTTAAACCTCCATGACAGGACAATATATACTCATTCAAAAACTTAAAAATATGAAGGGATATAAAATGTGAGTTTCCAAGGCTACAAGACTATCAAGAAAATTAGGCAATGGTACTTGAAAGCAGTGGCAATTGTGGCAGGAATGCATTTAAAACCAGGGATGGGGGGGTAAAGCATTTAATTTAGATGGGATGCTTAAAAAGTCTGCAACAGGTCAGTGTGGCTGACTGTTAAGTACAGTAACCATTTAAATAAAGAGTGGGATAGCTCACAAACTGGAGGATAGTACAAGCAAATGACTGTAGGTTTAGCTTCACGAGGATACCAGCAAACAAAGCAATGACTTGTAAGAAGGTAGAGCAACAGCAATATTATTATCAAAGACTGGCATGAACCAAGACCTGAGAACAAATCAGTGAAGGACAGAGTCGGTGAGAAGAACATTTGTATACATGAGTTAGGTTCTATTAAGGATGTAGTAGCAAACCAACACAGTGTGTGACCAAGTTAAAGGCCTTAGATCCAGCCAATAACAAATGAATGGTGCAATATGTACATCATTTGTGAGGAATAGTGGAGAAGTATCGGTGTCATGCCTCCAGTCTGAAATCATGCTGAGCATGAATTAATAGGGTGTTCAGCAATAGGAGGAGAAATGCAACATCTCCACAGCTGTTGACCTAAGGCTGTATGACAGGAGAAGGACATTTGTTGTCATCCGTTTTGAATACAAGACTGATGAAAACAGAATTGTACAGACTGAAGGGGTGGAGAGAGAGAAAGCAAGTAGAAAATAAAATAAAATAAGAGTGTCAAGCTGGAGATATGTGACGCTAGTCTGCAGAACACGAGGTCAAGACTTTTGGCACTTAAACGTTTTTATTAGATAGAGTGCCATTCAAGTACAAGGAGAAGTTAAAAGAAAAGCATATTAGAAGGGGGAAGAGGGCTTAGCCTATATCAGAAATATGTTGGAAGGAGATTTTTAAAGGTAAACAGTCAAAATAGAGAGGACTAGAGATAAATGTGCCTGTGGTTAAGGGGCAACTATAGGATGATTCTGATAACCAGATCTGGCAGTATATGCAATTATTTGCCAACTGAAGTATTTCACTTTAACCTGAATTTTTTATGATTATGCTGAAAGCTGACAAAGTTTCAGTCCCTGCCCAGCTCTGTACATTATGCAGTCAGACATGCTTCTCAGCTGACTTCTTTATCTCCTTCGTTTATTACCAGGATGAAATCAGAGTATAGCCACTTAACAGCCAGTGCCCCTTATCCCTACTTTTTAAACAGGCCATAAGATGTCTGTACTTCAATTAATGCAAATGTGAAAGTCATTAACATTTTCTACTGCTCCATTACAAATGTTATTTTCACCTGCATTATTTCTGCCTTTTATATTTAGATTGCAATACTAATATCTTTTCATAACAGCATACTAACTTGTTTTTCTAAATGCTTCTCGTATCTTTCTTTTGGGCAGTACTGCCCCCATTAAGTCACAATAGCACCAGTACCTAAAATCCTGGTTAGGCCATTATACCAATACAGTTTATATTTAAAAGGGTTACAATTAGTTTGGTAGTGCTGAGAACAGTGCTTGCTTGTGCTCATTAAGAAGAATCAGCTTCTCCTCCATCCTTATCAGTGAGTAAAAATGTCCAATAAATCAAAATGGTTAAGCTACAAAAAACACTCAATAAAACAAAAAAAAACATATTATTATGGGTAACAACAAACATTTGTTTTGAACAGTTTCAGGGATACAAACTGTTTTTATCTTTAAAACAAAATACAGAGTATCCACTACTAGCTGACATTGGACACTGATACATGTCTGTGACAAAAGCAGTCCCTTTTCTGCTGGGTATAAGAAATGAGTGCACTATACAGTGAAAATGCCAAATAAAGTTCTATTTCCTTTACATAACATCACTGCTGAGGCTTGCAGTCTTATAGGATATGGTGCAGGAGGGGCAAGTATACAAAATGACACAAATTTTAAGTGGAAAAAGAAAATATTTTGTAATATGAATAAAAGGACTCGATACAAAATTCCACTGGACACAAATCTAATTTTGCTGGGGTTGAATATTTATCATTTATCTTAAGAGCAATTAGGATATTGGTGCTTTGAAACAGTAAACTAGAGTCCCGACTCTTATCTGAATAAATTAAAGTAATATACTCACCATGACTATGCATCTATGTTGTCCATTTTCATTCCTCCTCAACCATTGGGTATCGGATACATTTAATTATAAAACAAATGCTATTGTGAGATTCTAGTCCATACAAATTTTATAGAAATATAGTTAGCAATTGCATGATATAAGACTTTGTGACTAGTACAAAATGGATAAAAGATATAAGGTGTTAGCTGATGAGTAGAGGAATTAGTAGCAAAATGCATATAAAGTATATGAGAAGTTGTTAGATGATAAGCAGAGATGGTATATAGACTAGAGAATGAGAGGGAAAGTGGAGTGAGTTTCTAGTTAAAATGCTGTATACAGAGGTTAGTTAAAAGTGGATAGAAGGAGTAGTGTAATAACTGACAATGGTAGAATAAGAAGAGGAATTTGGTGTATAGGAAGTGACAGAAGAGATATATGAGAGAAGGAGGCTATTGGTAGGGGAGGAGACTGAAATGATTGACATTAACAAGAGCATGAAGTACAGAACGGGAATGTGTGACAAGTGAAAGGAGAGACAGATGTGAGAAAGTCGGCTAGCAATATGAAGTGTTAGCAATAATAGTTCAAAGATTATAGTCCTTGATTATTCAGAGGTTCAGAAGTGATAATTACTGCCTAGAAAAGAAGCAAACCCATGTTGTGGTTAGTTTTGGTTTACATTGCAAGAGGTGTGACGTGGATTCTACTCTAACCTCTGATGGAGTGAGGTTCCAAAGTTTAGCTACAGAGACTGAATAGCCGCTGAAGAGATTATTAGATTTGTTGTAGTGATTAGACATTGATATTGTAGTGTAAGGTGTCTTATAGATGCATGTTTAAAGAGGAGGCTCCAGATTGCTGGACATATACTTGGAGAATTTAGAATGGTGCATCCTATTTTTAACTACCTATGCTTCAAGGAGTTGAGTACTTCTAGCCAGGGTATCTCTTGTAAGGCTATTCAGAGCTGTACTTTGATTAGGTAGTAAAGAATGTTATTTTGTTATAGCAAATCCTAATTTATCTAACAGGGTTTTTTGGAGATTATTTAGCCTAGGAGCAACCTATAACTGCTTTATTTCTGGATAAAAGCCAAACTGAAAATGTATGTTCCTATTAGGCATTGACCTCAGGTTGCAACCAATGCAATGACTGTATATGGTATTCACATCACAAGATGTGGATTATGCCTTCAGCAGCACATGTTGCAGCTGTATGCACATTTGGAGACTGCTTTTTCCTCCTTCAAATCCATCTACTCGTACTCACTTGTCTTTTACAGTTCACATCTTCTTCCACAGTTTGCTTGCCTACCCAATTGGTTCTTATAAAATAGTTCACCTTAGACACATTATGTCTGGAATTACTGTAGTTCATAAATATCACTCTTAATCATGTCCAGAAAATCTGCAGTCAGGATGCTAACAACTGAGTTAATATACCTCCACTAGTTCTTGCTGATGTATCTCCTGCTACAAGTAGCTTACAGAGCTAACACCTGAATTTCATTCAGATTCCAGTCATCACTGATAATGCTGTTGTGTGCACCACTGCATCTGGCTGCCATGATGATATGTACCTGACCGAGGCCTCTGTGCCTTAGCATACGAGCTTACACCAGTGTGCATGCATCTTTCGTGCATATATCCTGGAATCCCCGTTTAGCCAAACTTCCTTTTTGTTTTTTTATACTTGCTAACTCTTCTCTTGCATGTTTTATTGAGCATAAGTAGTGTACCTCTCTACTTTCTAACACAAGAAATATGGACAAAGCTTTAAATAATGAAAGGGCAAAGACCCCATTATAGGGACAGATTTTAAATATCACTGTTAGAAATTTAGAATGCTGTTAGAATAACATGTTTTGTGTTCACTTACATTTTCTGAAGGGAATGAAGTCCAAAACTCAAATGTATGTCATTATTTACTGACTTCAATCCTTTTAGTTTGCCAGAAAAACACATATTTTAGGAGAAGTGGATCAAAAATATGAGGCAAAAATCTGGACAGTCTGCAGAAATCTAGACAGTTGAACAGTATGATAACTAGTGGGTATGCATTATGCTCAACAAGGAGATATGAATAATTCATACAAGTAATGCAGCTTTTATGGCATCTTTTCCCCATATAGGTCAATGTAGCTTGTCAAGCTCCCAGCATCCACCAGATACTCACTGGCTGCACCCCCAAAATAGGCCTTTTCCCACCCCATAGGGACAGACAATCAGATGAAAGCCTTACCCATCTCTAGCAATGCCTGGGTTACTAATTGAACTTGTTTTTTTCATAGATTCGTAGACTCTTATAAGAGTTTGTAAGGCAGGGCAGAGTTAGTCCATGAGGCATAATCTTCATGTTAATCTTCACCCTCATAGGACACCTGCTGTCTGCAAAAAGACAAATCACCCATCCAATTGTCAAGGTTTGCCTTAAAAGAAGCAAGGCTATCACCCTGTTTAATAGTAAAAGAAAAGTATTCTACAGATGGGGGGGACACTGAGTAATAAATCTGTCCCTCATTATCTTATTTATTTCTTTATGGAGATTCAAGTCTTTATTTCAAGTATGAAGCCATTTGTTTTGTGGATGTATAGGAGATCAGGGAGGACTGGTTCCTTAACAGCACAGAATGCTAGACATAAACTACCTCACAGGCATCTATAGCAGGCACAGCATAGGGACACAGTTCAACTTGTCTAGCTAGCTGAGGGCCTATAGTCCAGTGATCTTTTAAATTAGAAACCTCTGGGGTCTTCCTAGCTGCATGACATGATCATATAGATACATACTAAAAGAGGCATTATATTTTATAATTACGCAGAGCAAAGAGGAATGATAACTTCTTTTGAATTGGATGAAATACATTTACATTTAGTTACTAATTGGGCTAGATAAAAGTATTTCCTGAACTCTGTTGCTACATGGTCATCAAAATATAGGGAGATGTCCACAAAGGAACTGAGGGAGATGGTGGCTGCAGTCATCTGGAGCAGGGTGTTGTGTATATTTTATGCTGTTGTTGAAATTTGTTTTCCAAAAGTGACAGTGTTACATTCTTTGTATGTAATCCAAGGGTGTTTGTAATAAACCTTTGATTTGTATAGTTTGGCCCTTTCAGTAGTAATACAGTATTGGATACTGTCCAAATGCAACTTACAGTCATTGACAAATTTAGGTAATCATATATTTTGGGTAGTTGTTTGGAGAACTAAGAGTACATGCACAGAAGGGGTCCCAGAACTGATCCCCGAGGAACACCACCAGTCAACTTTCTGCTTTCTGAGGTGTTACCTACTACTTTAACTATTTAAGATCTACCTGTCAGAAAATTTTCTATTGGTCTTAAAACACAAGGGTCTACCTTTAGGCCTTTAAGCTTATAAACAGTTCCAGCATGGAGAATAGTGTCAAAGGCCTTGGCCAAATCCAGATATAATGAATAAACTGTATGGTCATTATTTACAGCATCAGTGACTTTCTTGAACAAATTTACAAAATTAAGTAGACACGATTTCCCTTTGACAATGACAAAACCATAGAACAATAACAAATCAGATATAATATATTCCATGGCTTTGCCAACTATGCTTGTTCAGCTGATGGGCTATAGTTCCTGGGAGCCTAGGTACAGCCCCCCCCCCCAATTATGTAATGGCTTAATGATAGCCATTTTCCATACTTCAGGAACATACCAACTGACAATGCTTAAGCTGAGCAGTTTCTGGCTAGATTCAGAGAGGACATGTCTGATGTTGTTGACTAAGCAACTAGGTGCATTGTCAGGGTCCTTAAGCAGTGGTATGTTTAGCTTTAGAGACTGGGTTATGACACGATGCATAATAATATTAGAGGACAGAAGGGAATCAAAAATTTGTGGAATTTTAATAACTGTTTCTGGTGGAAAGTTGGCACTAAGTCTGTCTCTTTAGTATATTAGCAATATATTTCAAGTTGGAATGACTAATGCCAATATGAATTAATTCAGAGCATTGCTGTATACTGTTTTCATGTTGTCTGATGTAGTTACAGAAGAAATTGTAATTATCCTTGGCTTTGGGTACTAAGTTTAATCAGTGTTCCACTTTGATTTTTTTTTTATTGTCACTTTCAGATTTTTGCACATCGTTTTGATAGATACATAGATTTTGATTTGTTATAGCCTGAATTATCTTTTTTTCTTCTTTTATTATAGAGCTTATTAATGCTGGCATTCCACTAAGCTGGCTTATTTTTACATTCCTCGGTATATTTGGTACTGATTGGAACTGCTTGGTTTATGCTACTTGCTAGATGGGAATAAAATTCATTGGTATAAGTGACAGCTGGAGCTACATATGGCTGGAAATATTGTTGGTGAATGTTAAAAACTCATCATATACTTTTAATAGGCAGCTTGCTATTTTAAAGTATTTTTATTTATGGGTTGTTTAGTAAGTACATCTTTCATGGTGCTCCAAGGACATGGAAGGTCACCTCTAGAAACCTATAAACTGATAAGTTGTCTTGTTCAGAGTAATTTCAATTTCAGTAAGTACTGTATATGGGCTGGGTGGAATCTGTCTAAATTTAACTGAGTCTCTAACAGATATTAATACTCACTGACAGTTTCAAACAGGTCTGAATGCATTGCTCTGCATATAACAGGAACTGAACATATTTAGGAAGGGACTGCAACCTCTATATTATATAACAGGAACTGAACATACTTAGGAGAGGACTGCGACCTCTATGTTAGACTGCTTCATAAAAAGTGATATGTGGCACATCCATTTCTCAACACTGAACTACATTGATGTTTTAACTAAAGATGTGCTGATATCTGTCAGGATGGCAGTTGTACTGCTAATGTTGTGACTTAAATCCCAGAAATAAAAAAGAAATCTGGGCTATTCATAAACATAGTAGTACACAGTTGCACAAATACGCAATGTTTAGTATGCCCCATAATTACTGTGCTAGATAGATATGATCTGTTCTATGAATGATAATGGTATACTACACTGGCTTGTGGCATATGTGGACCATGCATGAATGCTACGCATGCATTCTGCCATCTGGTCTCTCAGCTGACAGCAGTCATTGTTCCCATCCCTCCATCACACCTGTAATGAGTAACAGGCTGCTATTTCTCAAGGTTGAATGGGTGACAGCCTAGATTGTGATAGTAGTGAACTAAATCTTCTGATTCTTAATTCTCTGAAGCGTGTGAAAGATGTTTACCCAAGTACAAAATGACCAACTTCACAAAATAAGAACAAATTAAAAAATAATTAAATAATTTGTCCAGAACCTTAAAGCAGGGCATTTAATGAGTTTAATAAGGATGATGTTTACAATATGCAACCAAACATCCTCTATGTATGGGATTAGGTTGAAATAGACTCTGGGGTATTTGATACATTTTGTGGGATTAGATACAATCTGGAGAACTGGAATTAGACACAATCTGGGGAGTTAGACTACTTGGAAGAAAGTCATTTTAAGTTAAAAAACAGACATGTTTCACACACTTGTCAAAGGGCATGCTTGTTTTCCATTTAATTAAATTGTAATTGTAACCTGAACATAAAATCAAGCCTGTGTTGTTCATAGTATAAACATCATCCCAACCTCCAAGACATGAGGAGGGAGAACCCATAAGGCTGACTTTACTATGTCAAATCAATTATATTAGGACAGATAATCAGGTAGATTTATTTTTCTTTCTTCTTTTTTTTTCTGTTTAGTGAAAGAAAAGGATTCCAAAAACATTTCAGTAGACTGATACCATTGCCTCCTGAACAAACACCTTAAACAAAGCTTGATTATTTTTTGGAAGGTTGAATCCCATTCTTTGTATCATATCCATAACCTCCAGTAATAAAAATGCGACCTTAATGAGGATATCAGTTGTAAAATTAGTATCTTTCAAAGAACCCCTGCAATATGTGTTTCGGTATTATATCTTTGCTACTAGATTGCAAATTATTTTGTTTCACTAGAGTGCGCAGTCTATAAGCTCCTTTTTTTACTCCTGATATTCTGTTTTCTACTGCTGTTTCTATATTTTATCCGTTGTATGTCAGGTACTATACTGTAACATTTTCTACTGTTACAATCCACTGTTACAAGATAGCACTGAAGAGTAATATATGTGATACAACTGAATTTGCTGATAACTTTCTATTTTATAGCTAACAGCTTGTGACACAACAGACCAGCAGTACAATAACAGATAACCATCATTTAACTCATGTGTTCTTCTTAAGAAAACATAAAGCTATGTTTGTATATTGATATATTACAACACATGCACATTTTAGGGTTTTATATAATTTGTACTGTACTTCCTGTCTGTCTGCAGTAATTAGAACCTGCATGGGTCTTCATTAAAAAAGGATTCTGCCTAGATGGACATTCCCTAGTTAATACATGATTAAATATATTTGTACCACCAGCACTCATAAATGATGCCTGAGAGTGACTTATCATAAGAGGGTCTGATCTGTAAAACAACATAATCAGAAGAGCCAAACGTTACACTGTTTTGAAATGCATATCATTCACACTTGTATATTCAGGAATACATACATATAATATCTAAAAGCTTGGACGCAATACTAAACAGTGATGGGAGTGCTAAAATATTACATGTGCATGTGATTCATGAGTTGGAGAGACAGTCACGTAAAATACATCCAGTGTGACAGGAGCTGCCAAGGAAGCAACATATGACACAATAACTAGAAAAGTGTAGGCAATGAACAAACATGCAGTGACACATAATTGAGCTCCCTGGATGTATGCTCACACCTTGATGTAGGAGACATAGCATTTATTACAGCTGTCAGGGCAGTAGGGATTCCTTATTTCCAATACAAAGAGGCAGATGGCTTTCATTGTTTAATACTGTCACCTAGTTAGTGAGTTCTGAGCTCCTCTCAGCCTGTCAGCATTCTGGATTGTTATACTCATTTTATTATTGGAAATAATGACATCTCAGTGTTCCAAACTGACAGAAAGTATCTGGAATTAAAGCAGTGTCAGTAATCCCAGTTAATTGTTGATAATGTTATAGTAGCATGGCCTAAGGGCATGCAGTGTCAGTAATCCCAGTTAATTATCGATAATGTTGTAGTAGTATGGCCTAAAGGCATGCAGTGTCAGTAATCCCAGTTAATTGTCGATAATGTTACAGTAGCATGGCCTAAGGGCATGCAGTGTCAGTAATCCCAGTTAATTGTGGATAATGTTATAGTAGCATGGCCTAAGGTCATGCAGTGTCAGTAATCCCAGTTAATAGTTGATAATGTTATAGTAGCATGGCCTAAGGGCATGCAGCATCAGTAATCCCAGTTAATTGTTGATAATGTTATAGTAGCATGGCCTAAGGGCATGCAGTGTCAGTAATCCCAGTTAATTGTTGATAATGTTATAGTAGCATGGCCTTAGGGCATGCAGCATCAGTAATCCCAGTTAATTGTTGATAATGTTATAGTAGCATGGCCTAAGGGCATGCAGTGTCAGTAATCCCAGTTAATTATCGATAATGTTGTAGTAGCATGGCCTAAAGGCATGCAGTGTCATTAATCCCAGTTAATTGTCGATAATGTTATAGTAGCATGGCCTAAAGGCATGCAGTGTCAGTAATCCCAGTTAATTGTCGATAATGTTATAGTAGCATGGCCTAAGGGCATGCAGTGTCAGTAATCCCAGTTAATTGTGGATAATATTATAGTAGCATGGCCTAAGGTCATGCAGTGTCAGTAATCCCAGTTAATAGTTGATAATGTTATAGTAGCATGGCCTAAGGGCATGCAGTGTCAGTAATCCCAGTTAATTATCGATAATGTTATAGTAGCATGGCCTATAGGTATGCAGTGTCAGTAATCCCAGTTAATTGTTGATAATGTTATAGTAGCATGGCCTAAGGGCATGCAGTGTCAGTAATCACAGTTAATTGTTGATAATGTTATAGAAGCATGGCCTAAGGGCATGCAGTGTCAGTAATCCCAGTTAATTGTTGATAATGTTATAGTAGCATGGCCTAAGAGCATACAGTGTCAGTAATCCTAGTTAATTGTCGATAATGTTGTAGTAGTATGGCCTAAGGACATGCAGTGTCAGTAATCCCAGTTAATTGTTGATAATGTTATAGTAGCATGGCCTAAGGACATGCAGTGTCAGTAATCCCAGTTAATTGTTGATAATGTTATAGTAGCATGGCCTAAGGGCATTTGAGTAGCCAGTGATACTGAGGAGCTCTGCTGATAAGAAGACAAATCAGAGACTTGATTTAAAAGTGCAGCTCACTTTATGTTATGGATTCGGTGCTTCCACTTCTGCTAAAGGGCATAAAGCTCTTCTTAAAAGAAAGAAAGACTGTCCTCTGCAGGATAAAAATGCCTTTGCATAAGGGATCTTCTTTAGTGGCGTCAGCTCCACCTGCTGTGTGACTTCTGGAAGCCTTCATAAACTGCATGACACTGTGGAAACAAGATTGCCTTTCTTCTGTACCATAGATCTGCCTCCTATTGGTACCTGCTGTGTGTCTGAAATTGAAACAAAAAGCATAGAAACAGAGCATCACACTGTGCATATAAAAGCAAAATGTCAGTGCTTTCTAACTCTTTGATTTAATTCACATGATTAATTGGCAGCACGGCAACCACTAAAACAAGATAAGAGGAACTGAACATAGACGAATCAGTGCACTCTCCTATACTTAAACACTAGTGCCTATTACTAATACTGTAGTCGGTTGTAAGCAAGCATCTACTCTTTGCAGCACTTACAGGCTGGAATTCATAGACAAAAAAAAACTGTGCAAATCAGTGCGGGTAGCAGCAGCACTCAAGGTTTAAGACATAGATAATGCAGTCAAGTAAGGGTTAACATAGTGCAGTATGCTAATGGCTGTGTAATGATAAATCAGTTGCATGGACTATGCAAATGACAATACACAAAATACACTGGTTCAGAAATGTATAAAAATGAGCATGGTGCACTGGGTTGCATGTCCATTTTGAACACCAAGATTTGTGGTATATGTGGCCAAAGTAATGCTAGAAGTAAGTAACATGCCAGCCTCCATCAGAGGACAGTGCCTTCAGTTCTGTAGACTGCAGCCATCCTCTCCAGCTGTGGAGATACAGAGGGTACCTGACATACCACAAACTCAAAAACCAGGATATCTTGGAATATCTTAGTGTGGTCATGGGGACTGTATGGGATCTAACTAAAGAGTGTCACCTACAACCAGAATCAAGACAAATGCATGGTATGTCCAGTCTTGTGGATACTAAGGTATGTGTAGCTTTACCCATCTTAGCTAAAGGGACCAATTAGCAGTTTATCAAGGACACATTAGTGATATTGCAGGTAACATGAATCCTAAACCATCTGCTTGACATTGTGCTACAGCATGTGTAGGAATATATTTGGTTCCTAGTGACTACACAGGAGAGAGCAAGCATTATATGGATGTCTTGCTACAAAGTTCATTTTACAACATAATTAATTTCCCTGATGTCTTGGGAACTACAGACTGTGCACAACATTGCCATCAAGGCCAAACCTTGCTTATAGGGTCAGCGCTAAAGTAACAGAAAGGCTTCTACTCCCTGAAATACCAGGTGGTCTACAATGCCCTAGGCATTACTTAAAATAAGTCCATGCATCAAATGGGCAAATTCCATGATTCACATATTTGGGATTTGTCTGACCTTTACCAAAGGTTATTGTGAGGGGGCTTCCACAGGGTCATCTGGTTGATAGGTACACACATATACTTGATAGACAGATCAGTACATACCAGTACTATGCAAGCAGGAGCAGAAGTAGAATAGGTAATCTGAGGTGAAAGGAGCAGCTGCCCTGGGTACAAGCTATCAGAAGAGTCACCAAATGGACACCAGTAAGTACCCACATTAATTTAAGCAGCTGTAGGAATGTGGTTGATATCACAGATTCCTAAGTTAATGTCTTTAGATGTTATATGCAGCAAGAAGCTAATAGCAGCTCCTTGCTGCAAATATGCAACATTTCCAAAGATTTTTCAACTTGTGAGAGGACTTTTTGGGTGGGGGGTCCTCATCTTTCAGTTGAGGGGTTGCTAGGCTAGAAACTGCCCAGGGCACCACACTGTTCTGGGAACAGATCTCATTTAATATGTCACTTTTTATACATTGCAAGTGATTTTAGATATCCCAAGACCTCTGGTCGGATCTCTGAATGTAGTACAAACACTGAATTTGAGGTATTTATAATTCAGTTGTCCTATAGAATGACTAATGAATAAAAAGACTTAGACATTAAAATATAAATGACTAATTGTAACAGTTATTATACATGTGTACAGAGTTATGAATTTTCATGCAGATTTGTATATGTAACAAGGCAGGATATCTGTGAGAATGTAAGCCGGCTATAGGAGATAATACTTAGCCTGTGGTAAAAGAAAGACACTCATATTCCTTCTTACAACACACAAATAGTTGTTTTTTTAAGATATTTATGCTTTGTTCCCTTTAGGTATCTTGTGGTATGGTGTTCAAAGCAGCGTGTGCCACCTTGGCCTATAGTTTTTTGTAAACTGTGGTCTGACTTGGGAAGTTGCCTCCATTGTAGGTGAGTGTAGGGAGTAGGTGGTCTGTGATGTGGTGTACTTGTAAGTGGTGGGCACTAGGACCAGTTAACAAGTTTTATAGTGAGACAGTTAAGTGACATGGCAGCTCTAGTAGTCATTGGCAGTAGCCAGTTGGCTTTTTCTAGAGAGCAACACTAATGTTTTTGGGGCCACCTTCAGATCTTGTTTGCCATTGTCTGTAGAATATGAGCATTTTTATCAGAATTTAGTGATAATAGTGGTAGACAATAATCTAGTTTAAGCATAATCATTTGTAATGATAATAATTTCCTCAATATTGGTAGTGGTAGGAGGTGAGAGTATTTATAAGCTAGTTTTAGTTGACCAAGTGCTATCTTTGTGATGTTTTGCACGAGTTTTAAAGGTTTGGTGCCAGTTGAAGGTAATGCCTAGATTTCTTTGCTCTGTAACACTTGGCAGTGTTGTACCTTGGGGATTTGTGATACTTAATGTGGGTTTGACTTTCAGTTTTTGATGTTTCTCAAACAATATAGCATTTTTTTTTATCTTTAAGACTAGAATGTTGTTGAGCCATTTGAATAGTGAATTGAAGTCTAGCTGCAGCTTTTCTTGTAACTTGTGAAGCGAGTTCTCTGAGTGTAAATTAATTATATCACCTGTATAAAGGGTACCGTTAATATCTGGTAAGTCAAATAGAAGATTGTGAATGACTGTAGAAAGAGAATGGCACTGAAATTGAGGTACTCCAGCTAAAAAGGTAGGGGTACTAGATGCGTTAGGACCATGACAGACTATTAAAGTTCTGTCGGTTAGGTAGGCAGTGAATCATTGCATGGCACTTTCACCTATACTAAAGTTAGCTAGGGTTCTAAATAGTAGGTCATGATTTACAGGTTTGAAGGCACATTTTAGGCCAGTGAAATTAGCTTCTGTTAATAGCCCTTTATCAATAGCCTCAAAGATAAAAATAGTTACTGTGAATACTGCAGTTTGTGCTTTACATTTATTACAAAATTCATGTTGTCTGTTTGCTAAACAGTTATATATTTTTAATGTTATTTACTGGTTAGTTATACAACTTTTCCATGATTTTAGGTAGTGGGTATAGTACTCAGTTTAGTCTGTCATCAGATACTACTTTGTGATTTTTAACTTTAGGGATTGGCACAATGGTAGACTGTTCCCATGACTAAGGGATTACACCTGTGGTAAGTGTCAGATTAGTAATATGTTGGAGAGGCTTGCAAATATAGTTTGCTGCCATTTGGATGAACCTTGGATGCATCCAATTTTTCAGGTTAATATAGAACCTGATTGGATGAAACCACTTTGAATTTGAATGGTGGTACTTCAAACACTGGGAATATATAGTATGGTTTACTAGTAGTATAAACATTGGGAATATTGCCTCTAACAGCCTTTCTGTCATCAAAGTCTGGGTTAAGGTTAAACTGGCTCTTTTGAGTTGCAAACTATGTTGTTTATCATTGTTTTGATGTTCTCCAGAATTTTTGGAGGGTCTTTTAATGTGGGTTGTCTGTTTCTGATACAGATTGCATTAAGCTGAGTAAATGGTGATATGGGCTTGTTGTCTGAGGTTGTTATATGTAGTTTTGGATTGGTCTGCCTTCCTTACTATCACGGCATTGTCTCATTGCTGAAGAAACTTTCTGATATCTGGAATTATCCAAGGGTATGCTTAACCTTTTATTTAACTTTTTTATTCATGGAACAGTCGGTTGTATATGTGACTGGCTGCTCATATTTGGATTCGTCTCTTTATGGATTATGTCCTAGTTAAATGATTAAAGTTCATTGTTTAGCATTTATTGTGGTTTGCGATGGATATTTTGTGAATAATTTTAGGTATGGCTTTGTGTGATTTGAATGACAATACAGACATAATAGGGTTGTCGTCACTGAGTGAGTCTGGTAGTGTGGTTATGTTTTGACATTTACTGAGGAAATCAGTGATAGTTTTGTCTAGAAGTGTGGGGATTGGGATGCAATAGATTGTTTCTGTCAAACAATACAGGGTGTGTTGAAAATTATTTAAAATTAACATATTTGAGGTCTGGGACTGTACATTAAAACAATGTTTATTAACAGGAAGAACAAGAACTAGCCATTTGATTCAACACCGTCAATGTGACCTTGAACCCTGACGGCTCTGAGATAAGGCACTAGTTCTTGTTATCTGGAGTAAAAAAAAAAGGTAAAGAGGGTTTATTTTTATAGTTGTCTTGAAAAGTACATTGTTTGTTTTACTTGAGTTTATTATAACTTTGTGGGAATGGAATCAGAGACAGAAGTAGATAAGTAACTGTTGAAATTGCTTCTGGAAGTCATTAATTTTTGTTACTGAAGCAAGCAAAAAGGATGTCATATTTTATGACATGGAAGCTCTCCAAGTAGTAAATAAATAAAGTTTGAGAAGATGGTGGGTCCTAATATAGAGTCCTGAGATAATTTATAGGTATTACAGCAGTTTTTGAACTGCAGGTGTAAAACCATTTTTGTAGCTTTTGAACCAGTTTGTTGATGTATTTTCAAAGCCCATGTCTTCTAGTGTTAATAGCAGTACATTGTGACTGGTAGACAAATTTTCCATGTAATTCAGTGAAAATTGTACTTGTGAATTCACTTTTATTGAAGTTATTATACATTTTGTAACTCAGTAGTGTACTGCTGTAGAATTAAATGATCGTTAGAATACACAATGAGCATTACTTAGGATTCTGTTAGCTGTATAGATGATGACATTTGAGATATTATTTTTCTAGACTTTTTTCTGAGTGGAACTATTTATGTTATATGTGGGACTGAAATAACCAGGATTATTAAATTTAGGTATAAGTATTATGATTGCAGTCTTCTCAGCTGGTGCTCGACAAGATGTAATTGAAGTGGCAGGTATTATTGTGTAGTAACATAGGGTCAGAATGGATAGGATTGAAGAATGTAGGACTGCGGGAGAATTTTAGGGGGACAGTAGAATAGAAAGAATGTTCAAACAGCACATTAAGACATCATCTGCTGTGCTAGTCTGAGAGTGGGTGGCATGAAGTTTTTAATTCTTTGTTGATCCCAAACATATTTCTAACAATTCCAGAAATATGTGCCTTGCTTACTTTATTACAATTTCTGTTTTTGGTGTATAGAGACTGTGATTTTTATGGGTTTTTTGTACATACTGGGACTTTGTAATTTTTTTATGGAATACAGATGCATGGTGATAGGTCATTTTTCTACAGTTTAACACATCAAGAATGGATGCCCAGTACAGCAGATTGCTGTATAAACCCAACACCACACAAATTAGAAATTAGAAAACATGCATGTCCACAGCTAGTGGGATTTGGTGTTATTGGCCTGAATTTGCCCATTAACAGACTTAAAAAGAAAAAAGTCATAGGCATTCAGAACTGCCATACAGCTGAAACACCTGATGTCCTTAAGGGGTTATTTGCATATATATCCCTGATGTTTAGCGGTTTCTGGGCTGCAGGTAAGCCGTTGTGGCTTTCTGCAGTTGAACGGGTGGTGCAGGCATGCGCGGTAGTGTCAGCAATCTCGGATTGCCTTCTTTATTAAGAAAATAAAAAAGGGAAAAGCAGCAGACAAGCTATACAGTGAAATAGCTAGTCTGTATGGGCAGGCAGGGAGATCAGGCTAGGTTCTTTAGCCAAGTTGGGCTTGGGTGTGTATCATAAATAGTATTTAGTTTAAAAATATATATAATAATAATATATGAATAGGGATTGCAGTTTGACATGCAGAGGTGCATGGTTCAAGTCCCGAGACATTTTTTTTTTTAAGGCCCTGGGCTGATTTAGAGCAGATAGGTAGGGGGAACTAGTCAGTTGAGGATAGGGGTTTAGGAGAGGTGACAGGCATAAGGATTTTAGGAATTATGTGTTGCATTTGTCTGCAAGTACTGGTTGGTGCTAGCAAGCATTTCTTCAAGGGTTGTTTTAAAAACAATTTCTCTTTTGTTTCTTTAGGTTATCATGGCTGAAGGGTTGAGACAGAAGTGGGCCAGTATTGTGGCACAGGCAGAAGACCTCTTCAAGGACATTTCTTCTGAAGTTCCATCAACTAGTGCTGAGGATCCAAAAACTCGATGGAAGAGGCAGATGGTGGCTGCAACCTGGGGGGTCGAGGGCAAAGAAAGCCAGACAGTCAGCAACGGAGGTTGGCATGCCGCTGGTGGCCCCTTCATCTTCTGCAGGTAATTCTTTATCAGGACTGACGGGGAGTGAGGAGATAGTGGCAGCTATGGGAGGGGTACCAGGGTGCAGTGAGGGGGTCCAAGGTGAGCTAGCGGGTAGGGATTTAGAGGCATTGGTTGATTGTTAGGGGGGTTTTGATAATACTCTATCATTGCTTGATCTGGATTCGGGGTCTGACTTCGATGTTGTGGGGGTCTGATTTTGGATCACGGCCGGGGGGATTGGTTGGCGACTCAGGCCTTACATCAGGAAGGGGCTCCCATTGTTTTGACTCCCCACATATCTTTGGTGGTGAAGGAGAAGATTTGGAAAGGGGAATTCATTGATATTTTCGAATTGCTTGATGCTGATGGGGTTCAACTGTTGACAGAGGGAGAGTCGGCTAATGGGAAGGACCTTTTGGCAATATAGGCAGCCATAGGTCACAAACGGGTAGCTAGGTTTCGGCCCAGGTTATGAGATAACTGGGTCCTTGGTTTCTAAACTGCATGGCGGTTTGGGTGGACATGGATACTTTGCTGGCTCTTCCTATTTTTGGCCTATTTTTTGACTATCGGGGAAGCACAGAGGCTGTGGTCAGACTATGCATGGTTCTGGTATGATCAGAAGTTTCGTAAGTGGAAAGCGGTGGATAAATCCATGTGGTGGGAGGTTAGACACCTGGTCATTTGGCTTTCTACTATAATGGCCACTGGTGCAGGGAGTAGCAGATTGGCTTAGCCATCGGAGGGGTGTGCTGGGATATGTTGGGAATTTAATGCAGGGAAGTGTTCTTGGGTAGGTTGTAAATTTTCCCATATTTTCTCTAGGTGTATGGGAGTTCATGCTGTTACATTATGTAGGGGGGGTGGGGGCCCTGCTGGGAGTCAAGTGTCTTATTCTGTGGGTCTTAGAGGTTGGGTTGGTTCTCGTGGTGCCTAGCTTGGTTAGGTGGGTGAGGCCAGAGTAATTTTTGGGGGCAAAGGGGGGATCCTTTCGTGGAGTTAAGGGGCAACCAGGGGACTCATTCTCCTATTAAGGTTCAGATTTTGGAGTTGTTCCTGGCCCATTATCCACTGCCAAGTGTGGCAGGGGAATTGATTGAGGGTTTTTCAAGGGTTTTTCAATTAAATCCATGTTGGTGGGGGACAGTATGGTGGGAAAAAACTTGAAGTCTTTGGAAGGGAGGGAGGGGGTTTTGCAGGAGTTGATTGACAAGGAGTGCCAGGCAGAGGTCGTTGGGTCCATTTAGTTGTCCTCCATTTTCTAACTTTAAAGTGTTACCGTTAGGTTTGCTTCCTAAGAAAAAGCAAGGTGAATTTCATTTGATTCATCATTTGTAATACCCTGTGGGGTAAGTCTGTGAATGACTTCATACCCAGTGCAGAGGTTAAGGTCATGTATTCATCATTAGATGATGCAGTTCGAATTATTAGGAGTTTTGAGGATCCTTGGTTAGTTAAAGTAGATATTGAGTCAGCTTTTCATTTGTTTCCGGTGTGGAAGGAGGATTGGCCTTTGTTGGGCATGGTGGTTGGGGAAAAATTTGATTTTGACACTGCCATCCCTATGGGATGTGCAGTGGCATATTCCACTTTTGAAAAGTTTAGTTCAACACTCCATTGGATTTGGTAGCAGAAGGTGGAGGATCAGCAAGCAGTTCACTATTTAGATGATTTTTTGTTGGTGGATGATGGTCGAGATAAGGCGTAGGCAGATTATTTGTGAGTTTGTGGGGATGTGTGAGTCCCTCGGAGTTCCTTTGGCAAAGCACAAGTTAGAGGGTCCTGTGAAGGGGGTGGATTTTTTGGGCTTGACAGTAGATGCAGGACAAGGTATGTTTTGTTTACCACAGGACAAGTTGGTTCGATTGCAGGAGAAAATTTGTTGGGTAAAGTCCAAGGTTCGGGTGCGAGAGGTTATGGAAATATTGGGTTTGATGAATTTCACTTATAGGGCTGTGCATCTGGGGCACACGTTTTGCTGGTCTGTAGCATTTCTTTTGAAAGGATGGAGGAGTAAGCACCACAGAGTGTGGGTTACTAAGCTAGTGTGAGAGGATTTACAGCTGTGGATGAAGTTTTTGGAACAGTTTAATGCAATTTCATTTTGGCAGTCGGATTGGGTGGAGCAATGGAAGATACAGTTGTTTACTGATGCAGCTGGGGGTCTGGGCATGGGAGCTTACTTTGCAGGCCAATAGTTTTCGACCTCTTGGCTGTGGCATTGTTCAGAAGAGCGGAAATGGGATGTTGCCTTTTTGGAATTTATGCTGATTTGGGTAGCTTCAGTGGTTTGGCAGGATCATTTAAAAGGTAGGAGGGTGGTGTTTTATTCAGACAATACTGCAGTGGTGAAGGTGTTGCAGGTTAAGATGGCTAAATCTCTTCATTTGTTACTTGTTCTCAGGAAACTGGTATTGCAAAGTTTGATGATTAACTTTTCCTTCACAGCATTGCCTGTGCCTAGGGTTAAAAATGAAATAGCTGATAGCTTGTCTCGTTTTCAGTTTTGCAGATTTCAGCAGGTGGCCGCAACAGCGGCATTGCATCTGGCAATCGTTCCAAAGGACATTTGGCAGATTGTTCCATAATAATTGACAGGTTGGTGCAGCAGTCATGGGCTGTGTCTACAAAAAGAGCTTACAGTAGGGCTTTATTTCATTTTGACCAGTTCTTGAGGCAGTTACCGGATGAGGAGTGTGAGTGGTCAGAGGGTTTGTTGTTGCATTACTTGGCCATGTAGAGGGAACAGGGAAGGGCAGTTAGGATGGTGAGGGTGGTGTCGGCAGCCATTGCTGCTTTTATTCATTTGGCCAGAATGCAGGATTGGGCTAGGTCCTGGGTGGTGAGTCAAGTATTAAAGGGTTGGGGCAGAGTTGAAGGTGGGGTCATAGATAGTACATGGCCGGTGATGAAGGAGATCTTAAGCAGGTTGCTACGGGGTTTAGGTAAGGTGTATGGATCCTTGGAGGAGTATGTGGTGTGGAGCACGGTCTGCATGTGGATGTATTGTGGGGCATTTAGAGTGTCTGAGTTATTGGGTTCATTACTATGGGAGGATGTGTTGATGTCACCTAGGGTGGTGCACATTCAGCTGCAGTCTTGAAAGATGGATCAGGAGGGACGTGTGGCCCTGATTGTATTGTATGTGACTGAGGTAAGTTGGAGATGTCCTGTGCTGTGGGGGAAGAGATTGTGGGTGGTCCGGAGGGGTAGAGTGCAAGGTTTGGTTTTTACTTCAGTAGATGGTAAAGGCTTGATGAGTGAGCAATTGACTTTGATTATGAGGAGGGCTCTTTGTAGTGTTGGTTTAGAAGGGGATGTTTTCTTCTTATTCTTTTAGGATGGGTAGGGCATCAGACTTAGTGAAGGAAGGAAGTTTTATCGAAGTCATCAAGAGGGTGGGAAGGTGGTCTTCCAATGCATTTTTGTCTTATATTAACTCATTCACTCCGGAGCAGCTCAGGAAAAGCTGCCTGCTTAATTCCACCATAGGAACAACAGTGCAGCCTGAGCTCATTTTCAGAAAATCCATTTGTAATACCATACAGAAAACAAATGTTCATAACTCTTTAACTATAAGAGCTAGACTAAAAATGTAAACACGAAAGTTGTTCAGCATACACTGACCTTTCCAACAGTGTAAATGTTGATAGTCTTTATCAAAGTCATTATTATATATTTGGCAAGGAATGCTGATATTGTGCATATTTTTTACCTTTTTGGAGAAACAAAGCATAATATCTTGGTCAACGTACCATGCAGACCCATACAATTTGAGTGTAATTTGTTAGTATGAATGTCAGCTTTAAAATGATACCTTAACCATTACTGTGTGATGTTCCTTTCTTGAGATATTCACAGAAATATGATTACTATATTATTTTTCATAATTGATAAATAAACAAAGCATAATATCTCATCATCTGTAACAGACAGAGCCTACATATCAGTGTAGAAGTTGTGCATCTGAATGTCAGCTTCAAAATGATGCATCATGTGTGTGATCACCATGCTCCCTTGCAAAGATATGGGCATAATAATGAAAAGTATTGTAAATGTATAATTTTCAGAATCGTACAAGACTAAACAAACTGTGATATCTGTACATGTGCAGAGTGCACAGACACAGTTCTTTTACCATGTTGTAAGGAGTAACACTGTCTTCAAAATGAGGTATTACTTGGCACACTGACATGCTCCCTTGCAAAGTTATTTATCAAAATATGAAAAAAAATCATAATTTCCATAACCTAATTCCAAACAAACTTTGATATCTGCACGTGTCCAACATACAGGCACAATTCTTTTACCATGTTGGAACCAGCAATACTGTCTTCAAAATGAGGTATTACTTGGCACATTCAGATGCTCCCTTGCAAAGTTATCTACCAAAATATGAAAAAAATTCATAATTTCCATAACCTAAGTCCGAAACAAACTTTGATATCTGCACATGAGTACAACATACAGGCACTATGTTATTTACCAAAATATGAAAAAAAACATAATTTCCATAACCTAAGTCTGAAACAAACTTTGATATCTGCACATGAGTACAACATACAGGCACCATTATTTTACCATGTTAGAACTATCAGTACTGTTTTCAAAATGAGGTATTACTTAACACATTCAGATGGTCCCTTGCAAAGTTATTTACCAACATATGAAAAAAATCATAATTTCCATAACCTAAGTCCGAAACAAACTTCAATATCTGCACATGTGTACAACATACAGGCACAATTATTTTACCATGTTAGAACTATCAAAACTGTCTTCAAAATGATGTATTACTTAGCACACTGACATGCTCCCTTGCAAAGTTATTTGCCAAAATATGAATATTACTAAGCCCTTCCTGCCATCTAAACTCTACACATGCCTGATAAAAGCAGAATTAAAAAAAAGAAGTATTGCAGGATAGTTACTGACATATTAGATAGTACATGCTAGCACTCTCCTGAAACAGTTGTTCTTTCTCAGCATCTTCACCAGCTCCTTACCACAGTTATTTGCCAAACTCAGAAAAATATATTTTACACAACACATTTCATAATAGTTTTTTTACTTACTATACTGGTCCTACTTGGTCATGGGTGTTTTACGTTCTTCTCACAAGCTGTCACATACACACACAGATATGATCACATATGATATATATATATATATATATATATATATATATAATGGCATTTAACTTTCAGACACACACAAACTTCAGCCTCATAGAGCAAGACATCTGGACAAAGCATAAAATAAATATGGCCAGACTATAAATAACGCTGTCATGCACTTTTAAAAAATTGGTAGAACAAGATTTCTGTTACTATGCATTTCTCTAAGGAATATGAAATGTAAAACAGAAATGTCTGTTACTTAGCAACTTCAGTCCGTTTTATGAGGAATACCCAAACATATGGAAAATGAGTCCCCATACGACCCATTAGTACTGTAACAGCTGAAAGGTTTAAATGTAAAATAAGAACAAGATTATAATTGGTAACTCAACAAAATGACTTCACAGTTCAAAATGCACAGGAAATAATTTACCACAATATTGCAGGATAGTCTCAAATACATAAAGACCACATTTGACATAGGGTATAGTCATTGCCTTATAAATAAAAAAGAAAGATAACTACTAAACTATAATAAGTAACTCAACAAAAAGTAAACAATGTAAAATATATTCTTCCACACACATCTACATTTGTTACATTTCTTGACAAGAAAGTGGTGGTGGTGGGGGGTGGTGGCTTGCAATGACTCCAAGTGGATAAAAAGACAAATCTGACTTGTCCATTCATCAATGTGCTAATGACTTCTACTTATGTGAATAAGTCTGACAGCTGCTGACAGGTTTGCCTGAAAAGTGGTAATGAGTCAGTGATATTTTGTAGCTGCAGTTATTCATAATGTGCTAATGACCTGCATTTCATTACTGCAAAGTTATGCATGCTCAGAGACAGGTGCTAATTGCTCCACAAAACCTGTTGAATAGGCATTCATTATATTACCTTGTGCAGCTGCTGTGTAACACAGAGTCATTATCATCAGTAAGGACAAGACCCGAGTAAGTCCAAACACCTGCAGCAATTGGAGATTCACCTTCCTCATTGCAATAAATTTCAATGTATAATAACTAAATCATATCCGTTGTATAATACGTCATCAGTTGTTAGAGCATGTTTTAAATATATAGTTTTGAACATTTTTAAGTAGGCAATGGAACAAAACATATGAACCAATCATGACAAAACTGCCCACCTAAATTCCTCACATGACTGACAGAGCCAGGCATATTGCCAAAAATAGATAGCTCCATGCTGGTACTAGTCTGCAATTAATAGCATTGATCTCACTAAGATAACCACACAATAGAATCAGAAACAGAAATATAAAAAGAAAAGTCTAAATTATCTGCTTGATTGGTGTAACAATTAATCCAACAGGGAGCCATTCATTTTATCTCACCTAACCATCCCTCTCATTAGAGTAAGACACAGAAGTGAAAAAAAGCAGAAACATTGTCTAAAATATCTGGTTGAGCAATGCCAAAAAAATCAGCAACCCCCCGGCAAAAAAAAAATCTACATAAAAAAAGTACACGTCCAACAGTTTATTCCCCCAATTGCATTACGTTATCTGAGGGCTTTTGTCCCCCCGGTTCTTACTTTGTCACGCCTACTCTCTTATACATGTATACTATTCAGGTGAAATTTCCAGAATTATTCAGGAGAAACAAGGACTGAACTGAAGCAGAATATACATGCAGAATGTTTGGAAATATTTATCAGCACTGTTCCTGTTGTCCAGCATTCCAACATTTCTAAAGAGCTGTTTATTAGAGCTGTTTATTGGCACCAAAATGAAACATTCACCCAAGTCAACCGTTCAGTAAAATGTCAAACCATGAACAAGCACTAGAATTAAATATTTCCCAAAATGACCCTTCAATGTCAGTTCCTGGTAGCCCATAGAAGTGCCCTGGCATCGTGCCACCTGACATTTATCTCAGGTTTCTAGAAAAAAATGTCCCACTTTGGGTTTTGGAAAAAGTGGCAACCCTTGGGTTTTGGAAAAAGTGGCAACCCTACTGGTCCCATAAGGAACAAAATCCATGCTATAACAGTCTACTGAAAGCTCTATATCTGAAAACCTTTCTCCACTCTAGGTCAGGTACCACCAGAAGCAAAGCAGAACAAAGCTGTGCAAACAGGCCATACTATCTAATAATTTCTATAAAGGCAAGCACACAAATCTTAAGTTCCAGCAACAGTAATGTGCACCTAGGTGCAAGGCTGTAGTCCTCTGAAAACCATTATGTTGTGCTTGATGCCATGCCATTTGACCCTGAGCAATCTGCCTCGCTGCCCTCGAGTTCAAAGATTGCTTACTTGATTCAAACAGCTAAGAACATGAATCTTCGTAGCCATCCTGCCACCCCCATGCTTACATAAAAGCCACATCAGCTAGCTTTATGACCCTGTCATCTACTTGCAAGGGAAACAATAAAACCAAAACACTAAAGTTACAAACGTCCTACAGCTCTTGAACTACAGTCACAAAACTAAACAACTGCTGCTCAACCCACAATGTAGCTCTAACGTCCTCATCATGGAACTGAAAACTGAAGCACTACAGGTATGCAAAAAAGTTAGTACTGAATGTGTTTACTACATAAAAACAGTTCTGCCAGTTTGCTACTACTTCCACTGCATACATCACCTTACTATTCAAATTGGACTCCAGTAAACCCACTGCCATTCAGAGACTTAGAGTTGCAGATATAGGTATAGCTCATAGTGAGGTTGTACATTCTGTCAGATTTAAATACCATTTTCTTAATTTTAAACAATCAAACACAAAGCGCTTTGGCGCTTTAGCGTAACCGCAAATGCAAGTATTCGGCAGTCATTTATGAAGCCGCGACGATCTACTGGCTTCATAAATTAACTCTTGTGCACTCTGTCAACATCAGCATTTGCTGATTTTTCCCTTCTAACAGTTTGTGCCAAGGGTATCTATCTGTATATGTCCTAGTTACGGCAGTTTGAACTATTCAGAAGAAATGAAATATATTCTGCTTGACTCACGATAATTTTTTACTCAGCATCCCGACTGGCTGCCTAAGGTCAAAATCTTTCTCTGATTGGCTCCCTTTCTCTTTCTTTGCTGACTGGCTGTAATTATTATTTGTGAGTCAATCAGAGAACGAAAAGAGGAGCCAACATGTCGAAACCATTACATCGGAAAATGCCTTCAACGGCAGTTAGGCATGGCATTAAACTGAACTGATACGATAAAAAGTTTTGCAAAAGCATGACTTTTTTGAACAGATGAAGTCTGAAGCATTTGTCATTACTTTCAAACTCCAGTCTTTGTCAGTAATGAACATGAACCCTTCGTCTGTCCCTTTATTTATAGTTTTGTTCAGATTTCTTCCCATCAGTGGCAAGCACTAACCCTTTGTCCCCCTTTATTTATAGTTTTATACAGATTTCTTGCTGTATAAGGTTGAGAGGTATCCACAAACCCTTCAACCTTCCATTATTTATAGTTTTGTCCAACTTTCTTCTTGTAAGAGGAGGAGAGGTAAGCACAAACCTCTCTGCTGCCAGGCGATCGCTCGTTCACTCACCCTTCATTCTCTTGTCATGCACACACACAGTTTCATCTGCTTTCATACATGCATTCACTCACACATGCAGACAGAAACAAATATACACACACACACACACACTTTTTTTCTGTTTTACTTCTTTTTTACACCCATTAAATAGCTTCTTAGTAACTGTAAAATACTAACAAGATTAATCATTCTCACACTGTCATACACCCATACACTGCCTAGTAGACTTGCCTTCAAAAATAGATCTCCCTTGCAGCTGTAGTGTGCTTTCATGGTTTTACTCCACTGCCGTCTTCTCAGAGTGTGATGTTTGGAAGTAGCTGCAGTCTAGTGAACAAGCACACGGAAATGTTCTGATAAAATAAATAGATGGATCCTGTAGCAATGTAGGGAATTTATGCAACTCTCAGAAAAAAGAAAGGGATTTTCTACTGCAGGACTCCATATGTATTTTAACAGAACAAAACTTATGTTCTGGGGGTGGAGGTGTTAGGCTCGGATTGTAAGAATCCGATTGGCTGCCAACACTTACTTCACGCAACACATACAGAAATGGCTTGCTGTGATCAGAGGTACACAGTGCGCAGCAAGCCGATTTTCTCAAAAAAATCAAATATGAGCATCATGTTATTCCACACTGAAAACTAAGCTGAGAATGTAACCGACAAAGTGCAGGTACTTTTTCAGCTTAGTTTTTAAAAGTGGAGCTAAAATATGACTGTATAGTTACTCGCGTTTGTGGAAGGCACTCGGGTGTAACTGTATTCAACTCCTAATGTCTCAGAGAGCGCTCGGAGTTAAGCACTAAGGCGCCATGAGATGATACTCGGAGTTAATGAGTTAAGTAGCTTTGTGGTAGGATTTGTTTACAGTTTGTTTTTTTTTAGGTAGCAGATGGATCATCATCTTGGATCATTCTTTCGTCTTTTGGGCGTGCTAGGCATGCAGCAATTAGATGCAACAGAATTAATTTGGGGCTGGGCCATTTTGGATGATAGGTCATCTGGTATGGTGTTAGAGGGTTGATGTGGAGCAAGATATTGCAGGTATTTATTGGATTACAGAGTCAATGGGGGTTGCCACAGTTGTTGTTGATTCATTTAGGGGGGAATGATTTAGGTAAGGTTCCGAAAAGGCAGTTGTTACATCTTATTAGTGAGGATGTGTTAGCATTGAGGAGGATGTATGTATCTGTCTTTGGTTTTGATATGGTCTGAGATTATTCCCCGGCTGGTGTGGAGAGAGGCAAGGAATTTTGTGGTAGTTGAGAGGGCTCAGAGGTATGTTAATTTTACATTGGTGAAATGTTTGAAGGACATTGGGGTGCATACAATATGGCATGTGGAATTTGAAAGCAGGGACCTGTATGGTATAGGTTGGATGGAGTGCATCTCAATGAATTTGGGCTTGATTTATTTAATCTTAACCTGGGCATGAAGGTGGAGGATCTATTGAAAAGTGGCATGGTCTGAGGGGGAACAGGCCCTTGGGCTGCTGGGTGGAGAAGAGGGTCAGGCTTGACCCTTTTCTGTCCCCCTCAGTAGGATATTTGGAATTGATGGTGGATGACTTGGAATGGAATTATGGAATTGATGAAATTAAGTTGAGCGGGGACACTGCCTTCATGATTACTATGATAAGTGAGCAAATGGGAGACGCTGCTTATCCAAGAATGAACGGGTGCGCTGCCTTTATGTTTACTATCCTATTTGTTGCAATGTTGGATTTGTGCGGCTCAATAAAGTTTGATGTTTTTTATTCATTTTCATTACAATAAAGGTCATCAAATGTCTTTGGTTGTCTGTGTTGATTTATTAGGACTGTGACAAGTGAAGTTTGGAAGAAACAAATTTGTCACCGGGCAGCCTTGATATGAATAGAGTGGGGGGAGCTGGGTGTATGAAGATAGGTAAGTTAGGTTAAGTGTGGGTAGGCAGTGGGTAGGAAAGAGTTAATTAAGTTGGGAGCTGAGAGCAGAAGTGAGGTAAGGCATAGGGGTGGGTCTTAAGGGGTTTTGTAGGGGAAACTGTTATGAGTAAGCACATTTTGGTGTGGTCTTGTTGCCCTCTCAGCCCGCCCGTTTTGTGTGGCTTGAGGGGCGGAGGTCCCTCTGAGAAGGATATTTGGAATTGATGGTGGATGACTTGGAATGGACTTATGGAACTGATGATATTAAGGTGAGCGGGGACGCTGCCTTCATGATTACTATGACAAGTGAGCAAGTGGGAGACGCTGCTTATCCAAGGGTGAGCGGGTGCACTGCCCTTATGTTTACTATCCTATTTGTTGCAATGTTGGATTTGTGTGGCTCAATAAAGTTTGACGTTTGTTATTCATTTTCATTACAATAAAAGTCGTCAGATGTCTTTGTTTGTCTGTGTTGATTTATTAGGACCGTGACAAAATTTAAACAAAAAGAAAACTAAAATCGTGACAAAATTTAAGCAAAAAGAAAACTAAAATAAAGAAAACCTTGTGTGTGTGTGTGTGTGTGTGTGTGTGTGTGTGTGTGTGTGTGTGTGTGTGTGTGTGTGTGTGTTTCCATGTATGCGTATGTTTATCTGTGTGAATGTCTGTCAGCACTTCTGGATGTGTGCATTTCTATGTATATGTGGGTATGTCTGTCTATAGTTCTAAATGAGTGTGTGCATGCATATATGTGTGTGCATTTGTAGATATTAAATAAATATGTAACTTATATTTTGGATGCAAAATATTTCCTCCAGCAGCAATTGCATATACTTCATCAAGTCTGAAACATTAGGTGGAAGAACTATTTTACATCAAAAATATATAAAAAAAAAAAAAATATATATATATATATATATATATATATATATATATATATATATATATATTAAAAAAATCAAATACAAAACAGTTTAACAGACAGGCACATTTTCTAAGTGCAATAATTCCCTCCAGGGTGTGGGTGTAAATAACATCCTTCCAGGGATGAAGAGGCCCTTTTCCTGCAGCATAGAGTCTCAGAAAACCCCTGGGTATGATTGACACAATAACACACTCCCTGCCAGGCATTGTTGTTTCTTAACACACATATCAAAGCCTGTTTAGTGTAGAGCTAAATATATTTCAATTTAACTTAATTATTTTATAGCAACCTACCATTTCCAGTACACTTGAAGTAATGGGGAGAAACGGTGACATTTAAGTGTAGCACCTAACTAATGTTTTACACTACAACTATGTAAAGTGGTGCAGGGGGCACTTTTGGTAATCGTAATTCATGGCACCAAAAATGTCATTCTGTTAACACGCATGAGCCAGGGAGTTTATTGTGGGAGTTTAGGTTAACACAAAAATGCATTCTGTAAAGTTGGTCATTTTCTCTATATTGTGACTGTAAGCTCTTCTGTTAAATCAAATTATAACCTGTGTTAATAGAAGAAGTGGTGAGAACTGCAGACAGTGTGAGAGAGCTAAAAGGGGAAAATGTGGCAAACCAGTTGTCTGTAGTATGTTCATTTCAATTAACATATACATCTATACCGTCTACCTATGTACACAGAGAAGCTTTAAGAGGTGGACCATTGTCCAAAATAAGATAGAGTGTCCTTACACAGTTAAATATATTAGTGTGTTTAACATATTTTTATGTCTTTATAGCTGAGATGAAAGTTTTTTGTACAGATCCCAGATGGCTCTACACATGAGTAGAAAATGAATATTATTTATTTTTATGAAGTCTTAAGATAACAGAATAGTGGGAAAACATTCTGCTAAGGAGTTTAAACTTGGACCAGAGGGTTTAAATTAATTACAATTTCCTTACAGTTCTAAACATTAGTAGCAGAAGTGGTATCTTAGTGTACAGCTCCCAGATGGTTCTATTGTGAAACGTTAGCTTCCTGAAAGTTGACATGATGAAAGGATGATAAAAAAGATGACTGAAATTCAAAAGGGTGAAAAAATAATTTTTGCTTTTTTATACAGGGGGAGCAAAGCTCCTGCACTCCCTGATGTGGAGGGCACCAACTCAAAGAAGGGATAAATCTCCAAAAGCAAGTGAATCATTGCCGGCACCAGTGCTTTTTTTTTTGTAAACAAAAAAGTGGTGGTACACATATGTTGCATTTGGGTCAACCCTCCCCCCTCATACATGCCACCACCCCACTCTTGCAGCCATTCCAGAGTCCTATTACTTGGCTATTTCTCCCCAGTTATCATAAAATCTGTTCAAATCTCTCAGTGTGCATACTGTTATCTGCTTTACTTCTACAGTGATTATTTGGATTTAATTTAAAACTTTTATTTAAAATTTTATGGCACAAACACTGATAGACATTTGCTAAACAAAGCAATGCAGTTTCTCAATGAAAACAGAATTAGCATTAAAACATCTTTGCAGTTGAAACTCACATTCATTGAAACAGCATTGAAACCCACATTCAAAGAAAATGCATCTGGCAAGTGGTGGATAACGTTTACTTTTGGGCCGTTTTCAAATCATAGGCCATTTGCACACATTATAGGACCATGTATGCACGTGTTCTTTGATTCACCTTCCCAATTGTATTAAATTATATTTCCTGTATAATACAACACCACTTGTTACAGCATGTTTTAAATTTGTAGTTTTCAACATTTTTCCATTAAGCAATGAAACAAAATGTATGAACCAATAATGACAGCACTGCCCAGTTCAGAACAGTTCATCAATAAAAGTCTAATCAAACTTCTGTCATTAAAATCCATCAGTATTAGTCAATATGCACAGTCTCTACAGAAGTAAAACTCATCTGAATAATTCCACATTAAAGAGATCTGTAACTAATGAAGAGGTTGCTGTTAGCAAACAACTTTATATTTCAGTGTTTCATCTACAAATTCACTGTTTGCTGTCCTTGAAGAATAAATTGCCTATGTTACATTAAAAAATAGTAAGCTGGCAATATTGTAATAGGGAATGGATGGCAAATGGTTCAGAGCTACTAGGCATCTCCTCCAAAGCAGGACATACTCAGGACTGCAGCACCTCACCCCCTTAAAGTACAACACACTATCAGTAATTCATCTACATGCTGTGGGAGCAGAAACTACAACCTTCTGTATCAAAAACAAACATGCTACCCGTTGTACTACTAACAATAGTTTTAAGCATTTTTGCACAATAGTTATGAAATGTTATGAAATAATGTTATGAAATTATGTTATGAAATGTTATGAATGTTATGAAATGTTTTGAGCAGCTGATCAAAAAGCCCCTGATTTTGTCCCTCTGCAATTTGCATACAGAGCTAACCAATCCATGGCTGATGCCATATCAGTAGCACTATACATCTCCCTTAAGCATTTAGAGGGCAAAGACAACTATGTGAGGATGCTGTTCATAGACGTCAGCTCTGCATTTAACTCATTCACTCCAGACCAGCTCAGAAAAAGCTGCCTGCTTAATTCCACCATAGGAACAACAGTGCAGCCTGAGCTCATTTTCAGAAAATCCATTTCTAATACCATACAGAAAACAAATGTTTATAACTCTTTAACTATAAGAGCTAGACTAAAAATGTAATAGTGAAAGTTATTCAACAGACACTGACCTTTCCAACAGTGTAAATGTTGATAGTGCGCATCACAGTCATTATTAAATATTTGGCAAGAAATGTTGATATTGTGCATATTTTTTACCTTATTGGAAAAGCAAAGCAGAATATCTTGGTCAATGTACCATGCAGACCCATACAATTTGTATTTAATTTGTTTGTATGAATGTCAGCTTTAAAACGATACCTTAACCATTACTGTGTGATGCTCCTTTATGGAGATATTCACAGAAATATGATTAATATAATATTTCTTATAATTGATAAATAAACAAAGCATAATATCTCATCACTTGTAACAGACAGAGGCTACATATCAGTGAAGAAGTGTGTCTCAGTGTCAGCTTGAAAATGATGCATCATTTGTGTAATCACCATGCTCCCTTGCAAAGATATGGGCATAATAATGAGAAGTATTGGAAATGTATAATTTTCATAATCCTACAAGACTAAACAAACTCTGATATCTGTACATGTGTACAGTGCACAGACACAGTTCTTTAACCATGTTGTAAGGAGTAACATTGTCTTCAAAAGGAGGTATTGCTTGGCACACTGACATGCTCCCTTGCAAACTTTTTAACCAAAATATGAAAAAAATCATAATTTCCATAACCTAAGTCTGAAACAAACTTAGATATCTGTACATGTGTACAACATACAGGCTTAGTTATTTTACTGTGTTGGAACTATGAATACTGTCTTCAAAATGATGTATTACTTACCACATTCAGATGCTCTTTGTAAAATTTGTAACCAAAATATGAAAAAAAAAATCATAATTTCCAAAACCTAAGTCTGAAACAAACTTTGATATCTGTACATGTGTACAATATACAGGCTTAGTTCTTTTGCCATGTTGGAACTATGAATACTATCTTCAAAATGAGGAATTACCTAGCACATGCAGATGCTTCCTTGCAAAGTTTATTTACCAAAATATGACAAAAAAATAAAAAATTTTCATAACCATAAGTCCGAAACAAACTGATATCTGTACATGTGTACAAAAAGGCACAGTTCTTTTACCATGTTGGAACTATGAATACTGTCTTCAAAATGGGGGATTCCTTAGCACATTCAGATGCTCCCTTGCAAAGTTTTTAACCAAAATATGAAAAAAATCATAATTTCCATAACCTAAGTCCAAAACAAACTTTGATATCTGTACATGTGTACAACATACAGGCTTAGTTCTTTTACCATGTTGGAACTATGAATACTGTTTTCAAAATGAGGTATTACTTAGCACATTCAGATGCTCCCTTACAAAGTTATTTACCAAAATAAGACAAAAAAGCATACTTTTCATAGCCATGAGTCCAAAACAAACTGATATCTGTACAACATAAAGGCACAATTCTTTTACCACATTGGAACTATGAATACTGTCTTCAAAATGCAGTATTACATAGCACATTCCGATGCTCCCTTGCAAAGTTATTTACCAAAATCTGAGAAAAAGTCCTAAACAAATGGATATCTCTACATGTGTACAGCATTCAGACCCAGTTGTTTTACCATGTAGACAGATATCATTGCCCATACATGTAAAGAGAAAAAGAAAGGTAAGGACCACCACTTCACTAATAAACCCAGGACAGGCATGGGACTTTAGTGGCATGCAAAGCCATCTGATCTGTCCAATACCTGTGCTGGCTACCCACTCAGGCAGCTGATACCACTACAGTCTCACAACCTCCTTCAGTGTCATCAGTCTTCCTTACCTATGCCTTTTTTCTTTACATGTGTCCATTCAGCAATGGACCTAAGGGATCAAGTTCTGTATTACTAAGCCATTTCTGGCATCTAAATTCTACACATGCCAGATAAAATAATAAAAAAAGACGTATTGCAGGATAATTACTGACATATTCAATTGTACGTGGCAGCACTCTCCTGAAACAGTTATTCTTTCTCAGCATCTTCACCAGCTCCTCACCACAGTTATTTGCCAAACTCAGAAAAATATATTTTACACAACACAATTCATAATAGAGTTTCTTACCATACTGGTCCTACTTGGTCATGGGTATTTCCAGTCTTCTCACAAGCTGCATGCTACCAATCCTGCATAGCTCTCCTCACACCATTGTGGAGGTCAGTCAAGAACAACGCAATGCCCTCCTCAGTTAGGTGAACACCATCCCATCTGAACAGGTGAACATCTTCCGCAGTGATGCTGTCATGGCAGATTGTAGATCTACTGACCCTGTGCATCAAGCCATGTATGAGCCCATTCTGTAAACGTCTGGCCTTGTGAGCTGCCCATTGACTGTTTGCTGTTTTCCATATCTGTCAAGGAATTATATCAGACCACACAAAATGACAATGGGGCCACCAAGACTGCAGGTATTCAGAAATTGCTGTGATTTGAAACTGTAGCTTTCCGAGTGGTTGACTGATGACATCATTCCCTGCAATGTGCAATACAAGAATGTCAGGGTCATGTTAGATGGAACACTTCTCTTCCAACAACTGCAGTACTCCGCTCCAATGCATACCTCTTCTTGCAATCCAGTATACCTTCACACTGGATGTGGGGAAGCTCAAGTTGTACCAGTTTTCAGTTTCTGAGGCATGGCTGGCAGCCCAGTGAATGTAGGAATAGCCACATATCCACACTCTCACTTGTCGTTCTCCTGGTAGTGAAGCCATGTCAGTGTCAGAAGGTGGACAAACCTGCAGAGGAAAGAAAATGCAAACAGATTACTACTGATGTTTTACAGATGTACTGGAAGACTACATATATCTGTATATCATATGCATTACCTGGTTAGCCCATTCAAATCTTCCATCCTATCCACAGGGGCAGTGTTCTTTGCATTAGGTACATAAGTGGTGATGACGCTGCAGAGGTACAGACCTACTACCTGTGAAAACACCAAATTACACACAATTTGGTGACAAGGGGGCACAGAAAGGGCACACGTAAACGGAAAAAGCAGGGTAAGGACTGCCACTCCAATAATATGCAGAGGACAGGCATGGAGCTTCAGGTCGTGGGCATCTGAAGTGTCCTATACCTGTGGTGGCTACCCACTCAAGACTGCTGGTAGCAGCAATGACTCCTGATTGCATGCAATGCCAGCACTCTGCCTTACCTCTGCCTTTTCCATTTACATGTGTCCTTTCAGCAATGGCCATAAGGACTGAAAGGGGGGAGGTAATGTAAACCCTCTTGCCCTGACCTACATACATTTAGTACACCTGAAGGAAGGGAGACTTAGTGGAGAGCTACACCACTTTCCAGTGAATACCAGAACAGCAGAAAATACAGTCTTACCTTACCTGAAATACTGCATGGGTGGACACTGACAAGGGGGCAGAGAAAGGGCACATGTAAAGAGGAAAAGCAAGTTAAGGACCGCCACTCCACTAATAAGCCAAGGACAGGCATGGGACTCCAGCTGGTGGTTATCTGAAGTGTCCCATACCTGTGCTGGCTGCCCACACAGACTGCTGATACCACTACTGTCTTGCAACCTCCTTCAGTGTCAGCAGTCTGCCTTACCTCTGCCTTTTCTCTTTACATGTGTCCATTCAGCAATGGACCTAAGGGATCAAGTTCTGTATCACTAAGCCCTTCCTTATACACACACATATATACAGGGAAAAAAATCCAGTTTGAAATTCAAAATTCTAACATTTTTAATAAACTTAGAAAAAACATACCACATAGTGGTCTGTGCATTCATAAATGTGATAATGACCTCTACTTATGTGAATAACAGTGGCAGCTGCTGAGAGTTTCACTTGACAAGTGAGAATGACCGAGTGTTACACTAACTGCAGTTATTGTTAAAATGTAATAATGACCTGCATTTCATTATTTCAAGGTTCTGCATGTTCAGACAAAGGTGATAATTGCTGCACAAAACCTGTTGATTAGGTATTCATTATATTCCTGGTGCAGGTGTTATGTAACACAGAGTCATTGCCATCTGTTAAGAGAAGACCAGAGTAATTTAGTAAAATCAGTATAACACTTGTATATTACTGAGCCCTTCCTAGCACCTACATTCCACACATGACTGACAGAGCCATGCATATTGCCCAAAATAAAAGGTAGCTCCATGTTGGTACTAGTCCACAAGTAATAGCATTGATCTCAATGAGACAACCACTCAGTAGAATCAGAAACATAAATAAAACAAGAAAGTGTCTAAATTATATGCTTGATTGGTGTAACAATGAATCCAGCAAGGAGTCAGTAATTGTATCCCTCCTAACCACCCCTGTCATTAGAATAAGACACATAAGCTAAAAAAAGCAGAAATATTGTATAAAATATCTGGCTGAGCACTGCCACAAAATCAGCAACCCCCCCCAAAAAAACAAATGTACTGTAAAAAAATTACACATCCAAAAGTGTATTCCCCCATTGCCTTACAAGGGACCCCTAAATAAAATGTTGAAGTATGCACAAGCACCAGAATGAAATATTTCCCCAAACAACCCTTCTGTAACAGTTCCTGGTATGAACATGCACCAAAATAAAACATTCACCCAAGGGACCCCTACAATAATAGCAAAGGGTTATCATAGTAACGGATTATCATGGACCACATTAACAAGGACATTGGCAACCTCAAAACATTTGATCCCACACAGTTTGGCTTCATTTCAGCAGTCTGACCATGTATACACAATCACATCCCTGATGCACAATGAAGCATTTCCCCAAGCAACCTCTTCATCAATATGTCCAGGTATACACATGCACCAGCATGAGACATTCTCCCAAGCAACCACTTCAGTAAAATATTGAGGTATGCACAATCACCCAAATGAAGCATTTCACCAAATGACCCTTCAGTAACATTTGCTATTATGTGGCTCCACCAAATGAAGCATTCCCCCAAGCGACCTGTTCAGTAATATGAGGCATGCATAAGTGCCAGAATGAAATCTTTCATCAGATGACCCTTCAGTAACATTTACTGGCATGTACATGCACCAAAACAAAACATGCACTTACGCAATCTAATCGCATCTGTAATGCAATTTCATGTCAAACACCAAGCTTGTATTTTCATAAGTTACTTTGCAGGGCACAGCTGAGCCAATATATTTCCCTAAAAATGTATATGTTCATTGACTACAGTACAAATAAATTGAATTCCTTGGTAAGAATCAGCAGTGATCACATTTTGGCATACAAACAAAAATGGATGAGCGAAGCACAAAAACCTAAAGCTATAGTTATCATAATATTCCAACAATTACTGGTGATGTTTATACCCGAAAGGCTATCATTGACAGAACAATAATCTTTAACAAATGTCAAATGATATAAAGTAATTACAATAAAATCACAATAATATTTAAACCATATTACATTATTAAACCATTATATTCACCAAATGGGACATTTCACCATAATGTATTTATTTATTTATTTGTATGTTAACCATGGTGGAGCATTCATCACAGACAGCAAGTTACTGGCCTCTTTTATGAAGGAAGACTTCCCTATCTTAACTTATTGGGTCCTATCTGAGAGCCACATGACATAAGGGTTTATACCTAATTCCGTGAGCTGACCTACAATACAAAGTAAGTGCACTGGTTGAGAGATCCTTTCCAGGTACAACTCATAACAGTTGGCAAAAAAAAAAAACACAGTATTGTACAACGAAGTTAGCAAAGAAGTAATAGATTAGTAATAGAATTACAATTTAAGGGGACTCGAATGCAGTGACTTCTACCTAGATGACTATTTAAAATACATTCATTTTATAGCAACTAGTGAATTATAAAGGTCAGTGAGTGACAAAAATGTGCTGGTTATCAACAGAATAAAAATAAACACTCCAAAAAAGGGGGCAACATTATCATAATACAAGAAAATGCTCTTTTCCATAGCTTCACCTTCAGACTCTCTCAGCCCCCCCAACACCACCACCACCACCCCCCCCTCCTAGCTTTTTCCTCTTGCTTCCCTGCATTTGACATTTATAGCTTTTTATTTATGTATTTATTTGTGTATTTTGTGGTAAATTGGTGCTTTTCTTATATAATTGTGATTTTTTTTGTGATGTTTGGAGCTTTTCTCCTCAGGTCTCCACTGAAAATGGGTCTTTGGCTCAGTTGGACTAACTTTTACATTCGCTAAATGTTCCAGGGGTTCCTGGTCCATCACTCTTAAATTGCATGATACCGTTGCAATGTAACAGTCAAATAAACGTGCAAGGGAATTAAACCCCCTTGCATTCAACTGCTAGATAATCGCAGTTATTATAGACAAATGCAGGCAGCATTTTGAGTCAATACTGGGACTGGAATGAGCATGAAAATATTAATTTATGTCCAAACTAATAATTATTGCATATTAAACAGGCTTCCACAAACAAAACAAGAAAGGTTTATTCCATCCATAGACATGACTCATTTGTAATTATGTATAGCTAAAATCACTACAGCAACCAACACATCTACTGTACAAACAGACAAGATCCAGATGGAAGGTTGAAGGCACCATTACAAAAAAGTCATTTTCAATGCATAATGGCCTGCAAATAACTCTAGATTGGCAAATACATTGACTGGGGTGATAATGCCATTTACAGAAGATAGGAGGAAGACAAAGATGGTATGTTCCAACTACTGAAAACTCACGTTGGTGGGTCTCCCTAGGCAAGGCTATACAGGGTACTGAAAAGGAAAATTATTCTCAACCCATAGATTCCACAGAAATAATGTAGATTCTGTGCCAATATTAAAAAAATGGAATCAAAACTATTTGTCCTGCCCAGACCGCTCAACGAATTGGGGACAAATTTCAACAGAATCAGGGACAAGTCAAGAAAAAATCAGGGGCAATCAGGGACACTTTTAAAATATTAGTGCTATTAACTTGAAACATTGACAGAATCAGAGCATATGAATTAATACACGTTTTCTGAAGTAAAATAAGTTTATAACTCTTAATTATTGTCATTATTCATTAAGTGTAATTCACCACCTTTCTTTCAAAAGTCACTAGTTTTAAGAGGGATTAAGAGGGACGGAGTTAAAATTTGAGTCAAAATCAGGGACGTCCCTGAAAATCAGGGACAGTTGAGAGGACTCCTGCCTATAAAATCTTGTGGTATCCAACAACCTAGCATATTAATGAAGGTCCTGGCAACCCAGTCTGTTGGTATAAAAGGATAAGAACCCAGGTAACCAGCATTCATTTACTGTCTCAGCTTATTTTTGGGAGGGGCAGAATGAAGGGGGATGCACATAGCCACAGTACCTCAGAGGAGTAGACTAACTGGGCAACAGCTTGGTGAGGTGAACCTTCATCAGCATGTGTAATGCAGTGTGCCTTTGTTTCCCTGATTAACCTTAAAAACCTCCTATTATGGTTCTGCCACAAGCAACTTCAATGACTTACTGTCAGGATTTAACAATTTGTTTTAAATCTTATATCCTAAAAGTTATCGAACATAAATATCAGTGAAGCCTTACAGAGCTTGGTGTGAATTGATATTGAACCAAATTTTATCTCTGTCCCTCTTAAAACTTTAAGTTAATAGAAAAGGTGGCGAGTTTTACTTAATGACAATTATAGACTTTACTTCAGAAAAATGTATATCCTTGTCAACGTCTCAAGTTATTACTACCATTTTAAAAGGAGACCAGAATGGATACTTCTTCTCTTATTTTTTTATTTATTATTTACAATGCCTGACTCTACCATTTATGCGCATGTGCAGCACCTGTCACATGAGTAGAAAATGCTCGATCAACTGTACCCAGCATCAAGCATGCACGTCACACAATTGCACAAGCAAAAACAGCTCTCTTTAGAGTGAACAGCTCAACCCCAATGCTTAAGCCATTACCAAATGCAAAAAACAGTACCATCAACAAATTATTACCATAAACACACCAAGAAAATCCTAAGCTGGTACTCAATATTAACACCAATGCCCCTACTACCCACCAGGCAAGAAAACCAGGCCAACCATTAAAGAACACCTCAATGTCTAACAGCCTTGAAAACTTCAAAAACCAATGACCAGGTGGCAAAATAACTCGACCTTGAAACCTTAACGGTCACAATCCACAACAATGCTGCCCCACACACAAACTACTTAGCTCTTAAAAGATTTCTATCCCAACTGACTGAATGTGCCCAAAAGCACACAATGACTACTGCCTGCTAATGCATCAGCAACTTTGCCAAAATCCAGCATTTCCAACAAAAACAGCAGGTGGAACCAAAGAAGACTGCTACTGAAATAACGATCTACCGCAACAGTAAACACTGTAGTTTATGCATCACAAGGTACGTAACCAGAAGTTGTGGCTTAAGTTTACGTTCAGATAGGAACTTGGATAGAACTACAAAAACAGAGCATTTACAACTATTACCAAAATGCTAACATTTTCAAATTAACCGGATTACCTTCAAAAGCTATGCACTGCAATGAAAGCTTTTTAGTATGTTCAGGAGGCTTGACATTGTGATCACCAGCAAGTGCACTTTTTGAATATACACTTTAAAAACTTTCCTTCTGACACTGCGACCCTTCCACGACAGATTCGGGGTGGGGGGGTGCAGATGCCGTATCTACTTGATGGTTTCCGGACTCTTCTCCACGGCAGTTTTTATCCTTAATGTAACAGTAAGAAAATAAGCACACCACACAATTCTCAATAGCTTACCTGAAAAAAAAAGCTGCTCACAGGCCAAGCAGAAGGTGAATTAATCTGGGGTGCCGAGAAGACCGCAATATAACAAAAGTACTGCACTGTAGATTAAATACAATCTGCTTTTTAACTTGTCTTATAACCTGTACAGTAATAAAATCATACATGGCTCGTCAGTAAAGGCTATGAGTTTGAACATACACACACAGAAAATTAAATACGTTTAACCTTCTTCAAGCCACAGCTTATCTGAAGGGGGAAAAAAGCAGTTCTTCTGGGCAGTCAAACCAGGAACTCCTTGCAGCAAAACCTGGTGATTGCCAATGGCTATCTCTGGTGCTCCGTGAGTGCACAAATAAAATAGAGGGATCCAGTAGCAGGTAAAGTCTCCAAATATTATCAAAAAGAAAAGAAATACCTGTTGCTGGACCCTCTATTTATTTGGATAAAACAAAAGAAAATTAGGTTGGGAGTGGAGCTGGTATGCAAGTTGTGGCTCAGATTGCAAGAATCCGATTGGCTGCCACCACTTGCTTTAGCAACAACCTTTTAAATGGAATTAGAAGTAAAACGTTAATGTGAACTTAATGTAGAAACACAAAGAATCATAACTATATAATGTAATTTACATGTTCAGTTACAATTTCAGTGTGTTTTACATTAGGTTCAACTACAAATGGAACCTCCTGAGATCAAGATTCCCCTGTGGTGTCTTCCTGTACATCAAGGGTGTATTCTAAGTATGTCCAGCCTAAACTCTTAATTGCTGTACTATATGCTACCTGTACTGCTGCTCCTGTGGTGGCTGAAATCTTGCACATCCCCAGGCCTTTTCCTGTTTCTCTTCACACTAACCTGCCCCCCACTGTGCTATCTACCATCTAACTTACCTGCTCGCTGCAACCTCTCCGACTACCTCTCACTGCTTATCCTATTTCTATAGTCTTTGCTACTGCAAACTGCACTCCTCTATCTTTCCCTGCCCATCTCCTGGTCTTTCTGTACTCCTAATCTACTGCCTTCTAATCTTTACAGAGCCACTCAGTCTAATCCTTTCTCACTGATATAGTCTACCCCCCCCCTCCTTCTCCTGTTCCCTAGTCTACCATACTTACCTGCTTTTCTGATTGTTTCTTGGGATCTTCTTTGTGGGTTTCTAACCCAGCTGGACTAACCTGGATGACAAATGTCAATAAATAAATAAATAAATAAATAAAATGTGCATTACAGTTTCTCTCGCTTCAGGAAGGCACTCGGGGGTAACAGCCTGAAATTAGTATTTTCTCATGGCACGCTCAGTATTAAGCACACAGGCGCCATGAGAAGCTACTCGGGGTTAATGAGTTACAGTGGTACCAATACAGCTGATAGAAAAACTAGCACATTTAGGAATCAGTAAACATCTCTGTAACTGGATCCTGGACTTCCAAATTGAGAGACCACAGAGAGTGTGCTGGGGTAAGAACACATTGAAGTGTATCATGATTAACACCAGGGTTCCACAGGGATGTGTTCTCAGCCCACTGTTATTCACCATCCTGACCCACAATTGCTATGCTAAGCACAAGTCCAGCTGTATCATCAAGTTTGCTGATGACACCACAGTCATGGGGCTCATCACAAAGGAGGATGAAAGTGCATACAGACAGGAGGTGGCATCTCTGATCAGTTGGTGTGAGGGGAACAGCCTTGATCTGAATGTAAACAAGACCAAAGAGATTAATATCAACTTCAGGAAAAGGAGAACAAACCACCCAGTGCTCAGGATCAATGGTGAGAGTATGGAGATGGTTAAGAGTACAAAATTTCTGGGTGTACACATATCTGAGGATCTCTCGTGGTCGGGAAACATCAGCCAACTGGTCAAGAAAGTGCACCAATGTCTCTACTTTTTATGAAGGCTGATAAAAGCTAAGCTTCCTTCTCATATTCTCTCCACCTTCTATAGAGGTGCAATAGAGAACATCCTCACCTGCAACTTCACAGTGTGGTTTGGAAGCTGCACAGTTACAGAAAGGAAGGTGCTACAAAGAGTTGTGAGGGTTGCAGATAAGGTAACATGTTCCAGTCTTCCATCGATACGACATCTTTATTCTGCAAGAAGCATCGAAAGGCCACCAAAATAATACTGGACAACACGCATCCTGTGCATGGACAGTTTAAGCATCTGGCATCAGGTAGGAGATATTGCAGCAGCCACTGCAGGACTTACAAGATTCAATAACAGTTTTTACCTTACAGTGATTAGACTTCTGAACTCGGGCACTAGCCCTAGGGATGTAGACACATAATAAGTCAATTTTTATTTATTTGTGCAATATATACTTACATATATTCCAAGTAAGTGCAATATTTATTTAATTTATCCATAGTCAGTATTATTTAACTCACTTACGTGCAATAATAGACATTTCAATCTGTTGTGTGTTTTGTTTTACTTTAAATAAGGTAGCTAATTTAACTCAGGGGAGGGTATTCTTTTCGTGGTACTTTTCCGTTAAACCCCTACCACTGCTTTGTGCTGCAGACACTTGCATTGATAATATGATTTTTCCTACTAACAAACAGACCTTGATATTTGCCCTCATCTCAGCAGGAAAAGTACCATAAAACAAACAAACCCAGGTGATTTTGTAAAGTGGTGCAAAATCTGTAACCTGCCTATGCTCGTCTGAAATACTATGCAGGAATCAATCATATCACTGACTTAACAAATCATGGCTCACTTAAATAAATCCATCATACTCTCAGCTTTGTTTCGGACTATGTGTTTTATTTTTATCAGAATAACATGTTTACACCTCACATTTGTTACAGACAAAAGGATAAACGAAGGTAACTGTCTTCACAACAATGTAAACAGACATGGGCAGGCAAAGAGACAGACCACATATCTCAGACGGATGTTATTTAAAGAACAAACAGTGGAGTGCACAATAAGCAGACTTCATCCTCATAAAAAATAACCTTCTTTACCTATTATCTGTGAAGTATTCAAGTGTGTAAAGAAAAGGTTTGTCGGGAAATGAACTGCAAAGTAGAACTACAGACACACACATACAGACACACACTGACATGCAGACACTCACACACACTTTATATATATATATATATGGATTCCTATTATAAGAACGAAAGTTCACTACTTCAAACTTGTAATAGGAAGCCTCACTTCTGCGAAAGTTCACTTTAACGAAAGTGAACTTTTGAGTAAGTGCACTTCACCGAAAACACTGCAGCACAGTGGAGGACATTAAAAAACAAGCTATGTCCTCCACTATGGTGCGATAGTCATGGACCTTAGGGTTAGGGCACGGGTTAGGGTAAAGGGATAGTTAGTAAAGCTATCCCCTTACCCTAACCCATGCCCTAACCATAAGGTTCGTGACTATCGCACCATAGTGGAGGACATTGCTATGTCCTTCACTGCGCTGCAGTCATCACGGACCCTTGGGTTAGGGCACGGATCATGGTAAGGGGATAGCCCTATGGGCTATCCCCTTACTATGACCCGTGCCCTAACCCTAGGGTCCATGAGTACTGCATAGAAGTTCAGTACAACACCCATTCGTCGTACTGAACTTCGTGTAAGTGCACTTTTGATTAAGTGCACTTTCGCTGCAGTGAGCATTCCATGCACTATTTGGAACACATAAATATATATATATATATATATATATATATATATATATATATATATATATATATATATATATATTTATATGTATATATATATATATATATATATATATATATATGTGTGTGTGTGTGTGTATATATATATATATATATCTATATATATATATATATATATATATATATATATATATATATATATATATATATATGCACGTGTGTATTTTTGATATAATACACCATCCAAAGCAGCAATTCCATCATGTTCTACTGTTCTGAAAATGTGTGTAATGATAACAATCAAACATCCCAGGTCATGGATTCTTTGTATTAAACATTTAACTGCAGCGCGTAGCAAGCTGGTAGGGGTTTAATGGACATATGTAAGCGGGTGTGTATGTCTGAAAAAATAAACCATCCAAAGCAGCAATTTCAAATAGTTGTACTGTTTGGAAGATGCGTTTAATGATAACATTCAAACATCTGAGGACATGGATTCCTTGCATTAAACATTAACTGCAGCATTTACTGAAGTGGTAGGGGTTTAACAGAAAAGTACCCTTTTCATATATGAGTGTTAGTAAATGTCTCTGCTCTTTCTTGCATGTATTGGGAGTAGTATTGTATTTGTTAGTTACATTTGTTCCTCTTTTTGTATGTGTTGTTTCACTTTCCTTTGTAATCTCAGAACTTGAGCTGATGCACAAAATTTCGTTTAGGCTACATATGTGCAGTTCTAAATGACAATAAAGTTTACCTTGACTTTGACTTAGTGCGACCATTTGCTAAACAACATTTGCACAAAATTACTTAGCATGAGCTGCATTAAACCACTCAACCCTGAGGCTTCAATTCTTTATAAATGTACTTGGCACTCAAAAATACCTCTCAACCTTGTAGCACAAGAAATCTGGACAAATCCAAAATTAATGGGGGTACAAAGGCCCAAAACTAGGGACAAATTTTAAATATTGCTTGTATAATCTTTGATAGTTTATAGAATAAAAGGTTTTGTGTTGCCATGTATTTTCTGAAGGATATGAAGACTGAAACTTAAATGTCTGTCATTATTTAGTGAATTCAGTTCTTACTAATTTGCCAGAAAAACACAAATTTTATGAGGAACAGACCTAAAATAGGAGGCAAAAATCTGGACAGTTGAGAGCTATGCACTCAACTCCTTGAAACTCAATATTTTTTAATATCTTGATGGTTGGGGTAGAGGCTTCAGGCTCTTGTTTCCTGTAATTAAGATACAGGGTTTGAGTCTGAGCAAGTTAACTAGCCACCAGTTATCCTTAAATGGGACATTTTTTATTGCAAAGATGCTATACATGCTCAAGACTCCCATACATCAAGGAGACACTGGGGTCTAATGGCTAGGAGAGAAATGGGTAAAGAGTATAAGTGAAGTCATGATCACACTTAAAACCCACATAAATATCATCCCCGTGAACTTGAACAATCAAAAACCAACCAGCTATTAAAGTACTGAAAGCTATGGTTAAAAACCAAGAACTAGAAAAAAAAATTAAATGATTTATTCCTAAATGACACAGTCAAATGTACCTGATTGATTCACAAGCTGACAGATAATATGCAATAATCAGGTCAAAATTATGAGAAAAAGGCAGAAACAATCAGCCACAAGTATTCCAAATAGTTTTATTAAGAAACGCTATTTCATTAGTAAGCCAAACTGAACTATGGTAACCAAAGAGAGAGACTGGCAAGAGCAGTAGACCACATTTATTTCAACCAGTTAAACCAAAGCAAAACTACTGTGGCAATAAATGCAGTTGAACCGTACCAGTCAAACTACAGCCATAAATGTCTACAACAAATATATCAAACAGCTTAGGTCAACATTGTCCGAATAAGAGCCAAAAAATTATGCATAGGCCTTAACAGTCAGATGTTTTATTTGTCAAAATTTGCAGTAACACACAACAAACACATTTTGGCCACAACTCATTGCTGAGGCCTCAGATAGTGAGGCATTGTATAGTTCCATTAGGATTCTCTCCATATTTATGAGTTGTAAATTGGAGAAGCTTCTCAAGAAATGACAGTTGAACTCATCCCTACAGCAGCATATGCTTGTAGTTCACATGATACCCTCACTATGTGTTTGGGTTCCCCACATCTGTCCAGCTGCCCCCATCCCCACAGCCGTCTGAATAAACCCAGCATTAAATGTCAGTCAGTCTACAGCTCAGCACTTCTCTTGACCAGATGAGCAAATTACATCTACTCAGATCAGATGACTATAAAGTTAGTCATTGTCATTTGGTCTCAACACTTTGTTACCATGTTATCTTAGTGCAACCTTGTGTTTAAATTTAGTCTTTGTTACGAAAAACCCATGGCAAGCCTAGACGTTTAATAACAATACTACATTCAGATTCAGACCAGAAAAAATATTTTTCTAAATCAGACAATTCCAGGTATCTATATCATTCTCTATAGTGCCTTCTGTGTGGAGTCTGCATGTCCTCCCCACGGTTGGGTGAGCATTCGAAAGACATGCATAAATGGGTATACCTTCGCTGAAGGTTGAACGTCGAGCTAGCACCTCGGCGTTGATGAAAATCTATTGCCAATCATTAGTGGAACAGAGTTCCGCTGTGGCGATCCCTAACCGGGAAAAGCCAAAAGGCAACAACAACATTCTCTATATTCAATGATCCTATGATTATGTATATAAATCCTAGACCTATAGGAGACTACATGAGAAGTTTTGTCTCATAACACAATTAGATAGCCAGTATGTGGTATCATATAAAATACCAATTTTAAGATCTCCAGATCTCTTACATGCATACATACAAACCAGGACGAGATTTCTCTTCCACAAATTACAGTCATATTTAAGTGAATCTGTCATCAAATGGCACAAAACTTGACTGTATGGACTTTTGAGTATCCCAAGACCTACTTACCTTACTTGCTGAAGAAGAATCATTTCACTGAAGCAGCACAAATCTGTCCTGGAGTGTGTCGACAGCAATTCCATGGAAGCAGCAGCAGCACAAGAATGGAAGGAATGGAACATTAAATTTTGCGCGAAAAGAAGAAGAAAAGGTATGTGCAATGGCACGCGTACAGATGCAGTTGTGTGCAACCAATGTTTTTAAAGTGGAACACCCTTAAAAACAAAAATACGTATTTTGTTTTTGTAATTACAATGTTGCAGAAGTCAAAATCCAGGAATAGTTGTCACAGCCAATGTGGTGGTACACCATACCGATGCGTACCATCACAAAAAAAAAATCCCTGGCCAGCGCACACGTAGAAACCACACTGGTAATATCTTTTTTCTGTGTGCTACTGATGCCCATGCAATTTCATCTTGAAAATGTGTAAGACAGCCTCCAAGATGCCTCTGTCCATGAAGATGAGATGGTCAATATTATTTCTTTATATGGACTCTGAAAATAGTAAGTCAGGGAAAGTGTTCTTCTAAGTACTATTTAACCTTGACCTTGAACTACTCTTGCCTTTTTGTTTCACATCATGAGGAGAATCACCAGTGTTTATGAGTGGCAAAATGCATAAATTATAAACTGAGTGGTCAATTATAAAAAAAGACACCTGTGTTAAAGACCTAGGGACAGTGTTAGCAACAATTTAAATTTGACCAGTGTGTAGCTATTGAAGTCAGAAAATCATATTCTGTAGTCCATCTAATTCAAAAGGGCATACCTCATCACTCCAGACATTGTACCAATTTATGCATCACTGATTCAGTCCATTACTGGATAAAATGCAGTATTTTTCTAGTCTTTAAAGAACTCACTTGCAAGAACTTGAGAAAGTACAATATTTTCTTACTTAAAAAATACAGGGTTGGAAACTCTGGACTATTCAGAAAAAGGTATCAGGCTACTTTGAGATGACCACTGCCTGATCTATTAGACAATGTCTTACCTGCTTCTGTTTGATAGTTTATGACCAGAAATCATTGCTGGAGGGGCAAACACTTGATCAAGGAACATAGGTTATAAAAAGCAAATATAAGCAATTGAAAAAAGTAATAGACACAATACTTTCAAAAATTATTTCAGATAGAGTTCTGGGAGAGTCCATATTACTACTGTCTCCATTAAATGTTACAGTTGTGTGCAGCCTATGAGATGGTTATTGAATAAACCTGGTACAGATTTCCTGTATTAGTAAACGCATACAAAGTGCCGCTTGATGAAATGTTTTCCTTTCGGGAAAGCCTGGCTCAACAGCTTTGAGGTGAAAAGCTACTACCCAGATGTGACTACTACTCAACTGACACAACATCAATTAGCAGATCAGTGTCTGGAGGAGGGAGATGAGGAAGGACTAGAGTGAGCAGCCATTCATCATGGGGGGGGGGTCAAGCTAGCTAATGCAATGCCAGTACCTACTGCTGAGAGAGGTCCACAGCATGCAGAGTATGTGCTGAGGATGTGCACTTACTGTGTTAAGCTGAATAACGGTTGTAACATTCATGGGATGTGTGCAGGAATATGCATGTACACAGAGGAAAGCACTGCAGGCCCTCGTACCTGAAAACATGCACATCAGCCACTGGGCACTGAGGGAGGAGTTAAGGAAATAATAAGGAAAAATGCCTGAGGGATTCCTAAATGTTCTTTTTTTTGTTCCCTACTGCCTGCTGACCAATAGCTCCCTGTAATCTACTAACCAATTTGTTCCTCTCAGGGTAAGGGCCACTCCCTGCCCATTCACTCCTCCCTCACAAGGTGAGAGCCAATCACGGCACCATTATGCTGGCAGCCTTAGGGACTTTTCCTGTTTATGCCCTAACCCCATCCCTTGTGGCTGCCATGCATATCTCATCACCACTGAAGGCCATGCTTTCATACATGCAGTGCAGTAGATTGCTATTACCAATGTGGCTGGACCTAGCTCATGTCTCCATGTTATGGCCTATACATTGTGTGTAAAATTCTGTGTGCATGGTTGTGATCATCTGACATCACCTCTAATTACTCTTCACCTCAGGACGTGTCAGCCATTATAAGCCACTAACTTCTCCCTCCCTCACTCACCAAGGTCTTCCAGCCCCTAGTCCACTAGTCGAACTCAAGTCATCTGAGGTGTGGTCAGGGCTTTATCCATCTGTGCCACAGAGCTGGATATTGGCTTTGTGAATGTTGACCTCTACAGCTGGCTCTCACCCCACAAGAGGGCCAATTAATTGTAGGGGGCTGATGGTTGACTGGCAGCAGAGAAAAAATATCTAGGAAAATGGTTTCCTACCAGTGGCAAGAGGTAAATAATATTTTTGCAAGTCAAGTTAGACAGTGTAAAAAATCTGCAACTGCTGATGCTGCTGTGACCACTTATCAGAGATCCAACAACAAGCACTTGCTTACAGAGAGGAAGTGACCTGAGTCATATGAAGTGCTTCTCCATACTTGTTCAATCTGCTACCTTTATAAAATATTCTCTGTATTATGCCCTGCTGTGCTTATGCTGCGTGATTTGTTCATATTGCCTTAGTCACCCCCTTCCACAGCTTTTGACTTTTAGTTATGTGGCAGGTTCTCAGATCCTGTATCCCTCTTCTTCAATCCATCTAGACCTCCGGATAAGTCACTTAAAAGCAGAGTCCTGGATCTTTGTTTTCTTTGTTCATTTCATTTACTTGAGACTTGCAATTGCCAGTGGACTCCAGGTTCTATTTCTGTTTGGTAATTGCTAACATTTGCTGTCCCATAGATAGTAAAAGTCAGTTGATGGGTCTGCCCACTGATAAATTCTGAATATCCTCCATGACAAAAGACTCCTGCATAAACAAGAAGGTAGATGAATTCATCAGTAAAAATCCAAACCAGTTTAATGTGTTCATTTTAAAAGTAAAGAAACACAGCTTTATGAACAACAGAAATCATTTATTGTATTTAAATATACAATTCTAAACTAATCCACTTTAATTTTCTGGTACTGGTTTTAAATGCTTTGCTGTATGATGTTTTGTTTTCCAAACTCAAGGAGATTTTATGCTTTTTTTTACCTTCCCCGTCTGACCATCCATTGCTCTCTTGGGCATTATGACTCATTCAGTTCCCCACTGGCTGGTTGCAACCACCTTACCATCTTGGCTAATAATCCAAACAAGGTAAGCAATCATTACTGGGCAGTTTATTTATTTATTTATGCTAAGTCCTATCCACAGTCCCCACCCCCACACCTGGCATGTAGTGATGTAAGTTCAGTCAAGCCATGGATGACCTGCTGAGGGACATCCCCACTGCTTGTATTAAGGCTACAAGTTTCACTCTCCATCATGGACTTAAGGTCTTGATGAAAATGCTGTTCCCAGCCTCCAGAATACATAGGCTCAAAATTACTACTCCTTCCTACAATAAAACTGACTCCTTAGAGGCTATGTCTGCAAGTCAAACCTGGATTATCTTGATCGCAGTCAGGGCTCCACCTCCCAGTGCTAATAGGCTTTCACTTTTTATTATATATGGAATATGGTTTCACTGGGTAATGTTGAATGGCATAACTCCAAGCATCAGAAACACTGAAAACTAATGCCTAATATAGAAAAGGGTGAAAAAATAATTACACTTTTTTTTTGCTGGAGATAGCCCACTGCACTCCTCAAACTTATGTTTATAGATAGATAGATAGACAGATAGATATAACAGTTCCAAGGTCACAAAGACTTGCACAAGGGAGAAATCTCATCCCTCCCTAAATAAAGAAAATTACTGCTAGTACTCACTCGGAAATTACACCAGCTATGATTTAATATGGAAAACAGCAATTGGTGTTATGTTTTTCAGGATTTTATGCTTTTAGCAACAGACAATCAGGGGAATTTTAACTTTACCACCTGTAGAGAAAGTGAGGAATATTCAGTAGGATTTTGAAGACAACCATCAAATAATTAAATTATGTAGACAGAGTTGAACTAGCAGTCAAGATGGCAGCATTCTAATTCATGATCTCTGTCCCGTAGTTTTTCTTTGAAGTTAAGCTTTTTCACATCTTGGATTGTCTATGCAACATTGGAACACCTGGAGAAACACTCACAAAAAGATTGGATCTTGAAACGGCCCCAAATGAAATATTCCTTCAAAGTCCTAAACCTAACTGCAGCTACACACAAGTAACAGAAAGATGGCTGAGGATATGTCTACACTTGGATAAAAGCTAAGCTCTGTGTTTTTTTTTTTCTCCATAAAGTCATGAACAACATTTTTAAAATAAAAATATTATCTGAAAAGAATAGGAATTTATCCAGAATCTTACTGCTAAAACAGAGCTTCTTCAGCCTGCTTCTTCCATCCACACCAATGCAATCACTCCAGGCCAGATTGGATGACCAAGAAAAGGAACTTCATCAATTAAAGGAACACCTGGACAGTTAAGTAATCCACTACAGATGGAACAACATACAACTGCTGGGATTAAAGGAGGGCATTGAAGGTAAAGACTTAAAATACTTCCTTGAAACAAACCTGGCCACTTCATTAAACATCACATCTCCACTGACTACATAAAGGTCCCACAGAGCTACAAGGGCAAAACCAAAGGGGAACCGACCTCACTACATTATATTTCAGGTGTTAAATTTTGTGTGCAAGACATTGCTCCTACACAAAGCTAAAGAGGGTATGGTTTTCATATTAGCAGGCCAGAAAGAGTGATTAGTTCAAGATTTCCGATGTTTAATAATGGCAAAGAGGAGAAAATTCAAGCTGGTGTATTCCCTGTGGTACAAAAACAATTGTCCTACCTATTTTAAATATCCTGCCACACTCATAATAAACTTGAAGAGCAACGAAAATTTGTTTATATCTGCGGAGGAAGCATTGGCTTTTCTACAAGGCCATATCCCCTGACAGACCTCCCAAATATCTGCAGCAATGCTATCGCAGAGTAGTGTTTGGCTGAATATTCAGATAGCAGAGATTAGCCAATGCAGCAAGAACCATCTGTACATGAGTAGACACAATGTCTGAAATGTGCCACCAAACAAGGGAAGTCTGCACCAATTCTTTCAAATAGAAGTAACCTAGGAAGTCCCTCTAGCAGGGGTATGACTGTAGATAAAGAATTTAACTTAGCTGAACAACACATTCAAAAATAACAAGATCACCCAGCAGCAAATGGATGGCTGGAGTGACAGAGGCCATGAGTGATCCTGAAATCTCATCACTATCATCTGCTCCTCTAGTAACCCCCCCAACCAGAACCATTTTTGGATTCTGCAGAAGGGACAAAGCCAGTATATCATTTGTTTCTTAACCCATTGAACAAATGTTCAGATTCTAGCACTGTTAAGGGGGCCCAGAAAAAAAAATAAACAGAAAAACACCAACACATAATTTACATCTGGGCACTTTGAGATATGATTTATAACTTGGTGAACATCACCACTAACCATTGTAGCAAATGTACTCTCCTTGAATAGGGGAAATTTGGTGAGTTGTGTGAATAAGCAGATTTTGTTTTGTATTAGTGGCATCAAATAATAGTAACTTGTAGCTACATGTTCAAACAACTTAGCTGTTTTAAAGCCAGGAGTGAATCGCATCTGAACTAGTGTATTGATTCAAATTAACAGATGTAGTTAATCTTTTCTCTTAGTTTATTCAGTTAGGTCTTCTTAAAACATTGCATCCATTAATATGTGTGGACTAGACTCTAAGCTGAAAAGAAATGTGTTCATTAAATGGTTATTGAAAGGGTGCTTTGATATTATAATGGCACAGGAATTGAACATTTTCAAAAAAGCAAAGGAGTATGGGTAATCCATGCACTATTAAGCATTTCCTGCTCTTCTAAATGTGGTGTAGGAATCTTTATACTTTCTAGGCTAGCCTAACAAGTCACAGCTAACAGAACGGATGGGGAAGGCAGATGGATTATGGCTAAGATGAAGAACTCAGGAGAACCCTTATTATTAATTTCAACTTAGAGCCCACAGTATGATGCCCCAGCCTTTTAAATCAGAATTTTTGCAGCACTGGAAGACTTTACTTTAGGTCATATCCCTATAATTATAGGATATGTTAATGTACTCCTAAACTCAATCATTGACTGAACATCACATAAGGTGGAGCAGTGTACCAGAACACAAAAACTTCTGTTGGACAGAATCTCACCTTTAGGATTACTGGTTATTTAGCATCTAACTGTCCCCACTAAGCCAGGATATAACTTCACAACAATCTTTGGACAAAATAGTAGTAAACTGGATTATTTCATTATTTCAGACTTGCTCTCAACAGGTACTGTGAATTTGGAAACAATCCCATACCTCTTATTCAACCATGAGGGTGTACTTGTAAGACTCATTTTGAACCCACACAGGTTCAAGACTGATAGACTCTGGAGACTTGACCTCCTTATTTGTACCATTACAGACAAATCACAACTATAACTTAAAATGGCAGCATTACATGCTTGGGCACTAGCAGATGAACTAGACAAAGTCCTAGCATACAGACTCCATTACAGAAATACTCAGACTAGAAAGAATACATGCAAATTAACCTCCAACCCAAAAGTCATCAACAACGAATTCACCGATTTGTTCTCCAGCCTCTATTCACAACACAACCCATCCCAAGACTCTCAAACAACAACAAAAGCTACAGATATATTTGATGGCTTGCTCAATCCTTAACTACATCCTGATCAATGCAATGTAAGAAAGAAATTGCAAAAGCGCTTTTTAGCATATCTTCTGGAAAAGCCCTAGGGCCAGATGGACTGACAGTGAATCTTTATGAATTACTCCAAACCCATTTATCCACCATTTTAACTAACTTGTTCAATAAGATAAAAAATAAGGGGGGACTTCCAGTATCTATGCAGTATCTGAGAATCATAGTGCTTCCCAAACCAGGAAAGGACTAATCCCTCATCAGCAGCTACATGCCCATCTCCCTGCTAAATACAAAAACAAAACTTTATGATAAAGTGCTTACGACTAGATTATCACTAATGTTATGTACATTAACAAACCCTGAGCAAGCCCATTTAATAAAACACTGATCTAGTATGGATCAAGGTGTGCTTTACTGCTATATATATATATATATATATATATATACATATATATATATATATATATATATATATATATATATATATATATATGGGTCTATATGACTTCATCGATAAGTCATAAGATCGACATCCACTTCTCCAACACGAAAACACCGACAGATCATATAAGCAAAACTCCAAATCACCGACATTCAGTTGTCCGACAACCAAGCACTAAGAAATACAATCCCCGTAACAAATGCAGAACACTGCTACACTTACTAAAACATGGTAGGCATGATTAGTGAAATTAAAACCCTGTTGTAGACATGTACATTGAAGAAACATGTACTGATTCTCAGCAAACCGAGTGTTAGTGTACAATGCAGATACTCGCGATACTGAGTGCGTTATGTGCTCTATAACGCGAGTATTTAGCTTGTACAGTAGCTCTTAAGTTGCTAACATTATGGACATGTGTATTCAATGTACATGTCTACAACAGGGTTTTAATTTCACTAATCATGCCTACCATGTTTTAGTAAGTGTAGCACTGTTCTGCATTTGTTACGGGGATTGTATTTCTTAGTGCTTGGTTGTTGGACAACTGAATGTCAGTGATTTGGAGTTTCGCTTATATGATCTGTCGGTGTTTTCGTGTTGGAGAAGTGGATGTCGATCTTATGACTTGTCGATGAAGTCATATAGACCCATATATATATATATATATATATATATATATATATATATATATATATATATATATATATATATATGGTTTACCTTCACAATGTTGTTGCTGATCTGATCAATGCACATCTGTGTGAAAGTAACTCTGCAAAAGTTCATTTTCGTGAAAACAAAAAATGAGGAATTCACAGCAACAAATACTAGTGTGCATTCACTGTTGTGAGTTCAACATTTTGAGTGGAGATAGCACTATAGTAGGGATCAGGAAATGTACCCCTTCCCTCACTGTAGTGCAGTCTCGGAGTTTGTATATATAAACAGCAGGGGGTGTGGGGGGTACAGCCCCCCTGCTTGCCCTCCTGCAAAACATTCCTGGAGAAATCCCAAAGTGGAGTTAGTTTTGGACAAAGTTGACTTTCCTCGTGTGTCGAATTTTTAAAGTGACAGTTTTGCAATTGTGACGTTTCAGAAGGTGGTGTTTACGGCATTGTGATTAGGGTAAGTAAACAGTCGAAAATGTGTTTTTCGACATTATGAAGGTAAATCATATGTATACATATATATATATATATATATATATATATATATATATATATATATATATATATATATATATATAAATGCACACAAGCAACCAGAAAGGACCACTTACCAACAGCTGTGGCCTTGTATACTTCAATAAGGCATTCAACTCAATCTTATGGGACTACATTTGGTCCGCAGTGGAGAAATTTGGTTTTCTCTTCAATTGTATAACTAGTGTTAATTTACAAGTCCCACTTTGCTAGACTTTTAATCAACAAAACATTCTCATTCCCCTTCTACTTAAAAAGGAAACAGAGGTAGTCTAGACAGCTCGCATCACATCTGGTATCCCACCTGTGACCCAGAGGGGGGTAAGGCAAGGCTATCCCTTATCCCCTTCTATTTTTCTTTTAGCTATATAACTTTCCGTAATGCTGATCAGAAAATCTGCCTTCATGTGAGGTTAGGAATTACTGGGTATGGAATTCAAATTTCCTTTTATTTGTTGATGACTGCCTCCTAATGAATGAAAAAGGGATATAACTACACTCTACTACATATTTTACAAACATTTCATCAAGCCTCAAGATTAAACATAAATGTTAATAAAACTGAGCTCTTCTCAATTAATGAAGCTGCTAAAAATGTAAGCCACAGTAATTGGATCTCTTTGATCATGTGAAGCAAGAAATCTTCCAAATATCTAGGCATTCAGTTATCCAGTGAATATATGGAAATGATTAGCATAAATTTAAAACCACTGTGGCGGATTACTTGTCCATATCCATGCATGGAGGAGGCTCTGTCTTTCATGGTGTGATATAATTTCTTTTCTTCAGATGATCTCTTGTCCCAAGCTGTACAATGTTCTGAGACATCTCCCCATACCCTCAACCTCCCCCGGCTCAAAAAAGTTAAAAAGCTGATGAACCAATTTGTCTGGAATGGTAGACATCATGGCATAAAAAAGGATGCCCTATTTCTTTCATGGACGTACACAGGTGTGGAACTCAAAGATATTGTTCAGATGGTGGAAGCATCAGGTTCATACTTAACACCCACCAGCACTGAAATTCCTCTGTGGGCCAAAACTGAAGCAAAACATCTTCGCAGCACAACCCATAAAGCCCTTACTTGCTACTCAGCATTCTTACCCCAACAACTACACAGCTGATATACATTAGTTAATAGCGCATAAAACATTCAGAAAACATCATGCCAGTTATCTCCATCTAGATTATCAATCCTAGATAAAACTTCATCTGAAAATTGGGAATAAATTAACAATCTGGATACTTGAGAACATTTAAACAGACAGCAGAATACTATAGAACAGACAACTGACTGATAACGCAAATCCCTCCTCCTTCTTTGTCACCTTTACTTCTACTCACGAGAAGTTCCACCTCCCATTGGCAGCCTTTTAGAAATACCTTCAGCTGAGACACACATTCCATCAGTCTCTCTATTGTTCTAGACTACTTAAGTTATGTATCACAATCCAATAACTATTGAAAGATTTTCCAGGAAGCAACGTAGAAAAATTTCAAATAAAACTTCTCATATTTACTTAGCGCTTTCTAATATTTTATAGATAAAGAAAGAGAAATGGTGCAGAACCACATTAGAAGTTTTGCAGGAGACCAGCAACTCCTAGTCTGTCAAGCCAGCTAAAATAATTGTACATCCTAGCTAGCACACCTAAATTTCTTACATAAACTAAAATTCATTTACAAATGATACTGGACCCCAGCCGGGTTACTGGAGAAAGGCTATAGTAAAACAAGTGCCTGACATTTATGCCCAAACCAGTTAGCTACTGAATTCCATAAGTTCTGGAGCTGTTACCCAGTGAAGCAACTTTGAGAATATTTTTAATAGCATATCAGCTACAGTGCAGCACACTGTAAATGACTGTGTAATAGTTAAATGTTCGGCCTATGGTTATTTTTGGTAAATGTTATATTGTTATATTATTTTAATTATTGTGGATTATTACTATACATATTATCATTTTGAAATAAAAAGTAATATATATATATATATATATATATATATATATATATATATATATATATATATATATACATATATATTAAATAATATAGTCAAGTCACGATTTGAACTTCATATGGTCCTAGCTATACAAATGGATTTTAACCTTGAGGAAATTAACCTTAACCATTTTTTTCAGTATGTTTCTACCCGCACTACTCAGCTGAACTCTAGCTGTTTCTGGTGTCACGCTCTACATCACTGGTTCTCCAAAGACAACTATTCTCCTAGACCTAATCTGATATTGGGGAGCAGAAAAGAGATTAAGGCATCCCAATGCAGTAACATACTGCTGCTATGGAAAAAATTGTTTTGCTTTTTTGCATTGCCCCAAAATTCATTCACATGCACATGACAGGCAAAGCCAGAGCTGTGGAATATTACAGACATCTGCCATTATTACATCTCCAGTTTTATTGTGGTAAATGATGTACCCCTACCAGTCCTCAACAACTGATAGAGTAACAGTGTCAACCAAAGCCCCCACCCCTCTACCTAGGATAGGTGAGATGGCCAAATGTCACTCCTTTTCCTATTCCCCAACCAAAATATCTGTAGCTAGGGCTACTAAGTGAACATGGGTCTCTGAGGTTCCAGTCAGAGGTCCATCCTACTGCACAACAAAACTTCCTGAAGCTTAGATTGGCCATCACTGTGTAAATGAAAAGGTTAGCAACAGTTTATGGTACAAGCCATTGCAAAGTATAGACCTGAAAATGGAAAATACACAAGTAGTTCCTGCTTCACGTTGATTTTATTTGCACATAAGTGACATTTCAGACAAGGGAAGAAGCAGAAAGTAAAGTGGGAAATAACAGGATGGCCTTACAAAGATTTTTTATGTTAGGTTAACAGCTGTAACAGAGCATATTCAGAAATGGGGGAAAAATCCTGAAGCCTATTGCACAACCCTCATGAAAAGTCTTTAAAATCATCCCTTCAGATTGTTAAAAGTATGTCAAAGAGTTACCTGCTGCAACAGGGATCAAAGCAGGAAGTGAGAGAGCAGTCCTGAAATGAATGTTTAGTTTCATACAGGTAAATATTGTTCTAGCTGCTTTCTATAGCCACAGCAACAATCGTTCACAAGAAATCATGAAAAGAGAACTACAAACATTTCACATTTTAGCCAAGTGTTTCAAACATGGCTTACCAGTTTAAAATTGAAGTATATTGCTAATTTTAAACACAAAAATGGTCAAAGAAAAGGGTAAAATATGCAATTTAAAATATAAAAAAGCTATATTCAATAAATAACTCACATAAACTTAAATAAAAGGCGTAACTTCAAGAAAAGAAACATTATTTAAATAAGTATTCATTTAAAAATATTTTTCCTATAAAACTTTGATCATATGTTTCAAAAGACCCTGGTTGGACAGAATGTCCCTAATTTTCCCATATATCTTGCCCTGTCCTTGATTCTTGTAAGTCATTGAAGGATTTTTAGTCAATAACACCAGACATTAAAATTTCATGCTTATTGTTCAGAAAATGCAAGGTAATGCTAACTTTTTCAGTGAATTACAGTAATATTTAGAAATTGTCCCTGATTTTGGGTATCAACCCCATTTCTTTAATGTTTGTCCAAAATTCTTGAGCAAAGAAGTTGAGAGGCATTCTTCAGATCAATAAACTTACCTAACACATTTGATACAAGACATATAAAAAATACATGGGATCTAGAATGCTATACATTAAATATATACACAAAAGGATTAGGTAATGTGCATTGTGGTAAGTAGCAAAGCAAAGAATCTTGAATTCAAGTTCACAAATCATAGATCACAGAATAGTTTGTGCATCACATGCCTTACAGTCCCAGATATTCAATGTATCCATTTTAACATGTTCTGGGAGTTGAGTTGCTCTTTTATCGATTTCCATAGAACATAATAACCCATGTATGGTGTTTACTGAAAATTATTTTAAGTAGCTTCTACAGGTGTTTATAAAAAAATAATTCATAGTCTTTTTACTCAGGTTCTGACATATTTTTAATGTTTTTGCAGAATAATTTGATGCATTTTAGTAGTGTAGCAAGGGCTGTGTTCAGATTTATTAGTTTTATAATTAGACAGAATCAAGCTGATTGTATTTATTTATTTATTTATTTGCCATTTGTTGACTGGGTTTGTCCATCTGAGCTTGTGTTCTTTTTCAGCGGAGGCCTGGGGTGAAAAGCTCCAAAAAACAAGTTTTAAAATAGTAACAAGATATATAAATTCACTAATATAGACTTAACAAATGATAAAATGCACAGTATAATTGAGAAAAAGTAAGTTTCATAAGAAGTATAAAGTCAAATCTGTCAGGAGTGGAACTTAAGACATAATTAAATCAAGAACTCTGTAAGTAGGTAAGAAGAGGAAAAAAGTAAGTAAAGAACTGGTTAGTAAGAGACAGGACAGATGAGGAAGAGGAGATTTGTCTAAGGATCAAGTGTTAACTATTATGCTGCAAGATAATATGGGGAGAGAGAGAAATAAAAGGTATCAAAAATAAGAAGAAGGGGTAAAGACTGAGAAGGGTACAGGTGAAAAATAGGTAGCAGAAATAGTGCCAAACTGAGAAATGACATAGGATGTAAGTAAAAGGGAAAGGAAAGGGGTGGAAAGTGAAGGGGGTGAGAAGAGAGGGAGGGAGAACTGAAGGAAAAATATTAAGTGGGGTGATTGCAGTTACATTTCCAGGCAGAAATTATGCGATTTTTGAGGACAGTCTTGAAAACATGTTTATGGGTTATCATTCTAAGGGACAGGCTAGTGTAGGAAGGTAGCTATAGACGTTTTGTGCAAATGATTTTCTGGGTTTGTAGACTTGTAGGAGTCCTAGACCAGAGCTCCATAGAGAACGTAGAGGGTTATAGAGAGAGATGATAGAGGATATTCTAGGGCAGCAGGAGGATGGTTTGTTTAAGATAGAGTAGATGATAAATAGTTGAGTAAGTAAGACGTGGTTGGGAAATTCTACCAATTAAGAGTTTTAAGAGCAAGACAGTGGTGAGATTTAGGTGGCATGTTAGTTGCAAATCTAGCAACTTTATTGTATGTGGCTTCCAGTTTACATAGCAGAGTTGACTGTAGGGTAGTAAGGATTTGAGAGCAGTAGAAGAAGTTAGGTAGGAGGAAAGCTCTGGAAAGTGAAATTCTGGAGTTAGGAGTAAGGAACCATCGGTGTCTATAGAGTAGGCCAAGCTTTTGATGGGTTTTCTTTATAGACTGATATACACGGAGATCAAATTTAAGTTGGTCATCAATAATTACTCCTAGGAGCTTTGTGTGAGAGTCAGGTGAAATAGTAGTGTTATTGAGGGAAGAGATTGAGAAAGAGGATTTGAGATAATTAAGAGGTTTAGGTAGAAACAGGAGAAGTTTTGTATTTTTGGGGTTCAATATCAATTGGTTGCTAGAAAGCCAAGATTCAGCAAGATTAAATGAGGTTTGAGTGAGTACAGGTCAGAAGGGTTATCTGCAAAGGAGATGATAGTTGAATCATCAGCATACTGTGTAAGGGAAGATTGAGGTCAGGATGTATGTAGCTGGTTAGTAAAGATGTTAAAGAGAAGAGGGCCAAGGATAGAGCCTTGTGAGACACCCATTTGTATGGGGAGAAAAGGTGATAGACTATTCAGCCATATAACTGATTGCTGTCTGTTAGAGAGGTAGCTAGCAAACCAAGATACAGTAGAAGGGGAGATATTAAGTTCAGCCAGTTTAGAGAGAATGATAGGGTAGGAGACAGTATCAAAAGCTTTAGAGAGATCTAGGAAAAGGCAGGACACTAGCTTATTGTTATCTCTGGCTATGGAAATGGAGTTAGTAAAGGAGATGAGAGCTGTTGTAGTACTGTGATGGGGCGAAAGCCATGCTGGGTAGGGGTAGTAAGGTTTTTATGACAGAGATAAGACATAAGTTGTTTATGTACACAGTGCTCAAGAATTTTGGAGAGGAGAGAGAGTATTGCAATGGGGAAATAGTTAGAAAGTTCAACAGAGTTACCTCCTTTGTGAATAGGTTTAGTGTGAAACGTCTTCCAAAGAGTTGGGATAGTAGATTCAGAGACTGAGTGATTAATGAGGATAGAAACTGGATATGCTATGGAGCAGGCAGCATCTTTTAGGAAGACAGAGGGCAAGTTGTCAGCAAAAGGGGAACACACTTTAATTTTGAGTAAGAGTTTTTTAATATAGGAGCTATGGATAGGATTAAATGAGAAGGGCAGCATTGTGGTAGGGGGGTAATGGGAGGAGAGTGATTTGTTGGAATAGAGGATGGCATGAGCTTACTTATGGTGTCAATGAAGTAAGTGTTAAAAGTGTTTGTAGTTTCTAGGGGAGTGTTACTGGGGCAGGGGATTAGGTGTAGAAGAATTTCCAGGGTGGAGAATATGATTGACAGAATTCCAAATTTTTTTAGGGTGTCTAAATTGTGTGGACAGAGAGTCATGCTAGAAATTTTTTTTATCAATGCATATGTTTTTCTTGGCCAGATTACGAAGTTCCTTATATCTGTTGTAATAGGTAAGAAATTTTCTTTTTGACCAATGTTTCCAGGCAGAGTCTCTGTTGTGAATAATAGCACGGATAGACTGGGTGAGCCAAGGTGAGTAGTGAGATTTGACTCTTAACTATTTTAGGGGGGTGCTAAAGAATTTAAAATGTTAAGGAAGATAGTATTGAATTGGAGAACAGCTTTGTCTAAAGGGAGGTGGTAGAAAAAGGACCAGTCAATGGAAGAGAGTAGATTATTGAGAGTCTCTGGACTGTAGTTAGTTAGCTTACAACGTTCTTTGAATTTGTGAAGTTGGGGGAGGTGAGGGGAGGACGTCAGGACTCCTATAGAGGACTGATCACTAATACAGTCTGGAAGAGATTCAGGATGATGATAGAGGTTAGGATAAGAGACTAGAATCCAGTCAATAGTGGAGCTAGAATTAGTAGGCTTGTGGATAAAAGTAGGAAAGTAGATAAGCTGGGTGAAACCATGAAGATGAATGCTAGTGGGTGAGGAGTGTGAGGAGACAGTGAGACAGTTAATATTAATGTCTCCAAGAATGACAGTTTCATTAGGTATGTTATTAGCCAACCAGTGAAGAATTTCTTCAAGAAGCGGTATGTTATCACCTGGGGGAATATAGATAGCAGCTATTGTCAGGGTTTTATATTTGTTGAGTTTGCAGTTTGCAATGAGGAGTTCAGAAGGGAGAAATGGGGGAGGTAGGGTGGTAAGAGGGGTTATGGTTAAGAAACCAGAAAACATAATGGCTACACTTCACCTCTTTTGTGTGTTCTGTCAAGGCATAAAATGATATAGCTGGGAGAGAGAAATTCATTGTCTGTGGTATGTGGGTTAAGCCATGTTTCAGAAAGAGAGCGAGATTATATATGGGGCATAAAGGTCTATCCAGGAGTGAAATTCTGTTATCTTGTTCAGAATACTGTGGATGTTAATGGAGTAGAAGGAGAGATGTTTATGGTTTGAGTTAGATACTCGTGAGGCAGTGATAGTTGAGTAAGTGGAAGGGGTTGAGTTATTGTTGGGGCCTGAGTTGGGGTGGATATCGCCTGAGAGATGAAGTGTGTGACAGGGATGAAATAGCTGTGATATGATATAGTGAGGTAAGGGAAATGTGGGTTTAGGTTTATTGTCAGCAAAGAAAATAGGTAAGGTTTTTTTAGATAGTGAAAATTCAGTAAAGTAGAAGAGAGAAGATGATATGGGAGAGGTGAGATAGGTAAAGTTAGTAATATGGCAGGCAGAAGTAGGAGAGTTTGGATAAAGGGTTAGATGAATGTGATAGGTAGTGAGGTGTAGTAGTGGAAGAAGAAGAATGGGTAAGGTTAAGTAAAAGGGATGTAGGAAAAACATAGTGATAAGTACAGTATGTGAAGTGAAAACAAAGAATATGTGAGCTAGAGAAAAGGAATACGTTGAGTAAAGGTGGAGGGGAGGGAAAGGGGGTTGAGTTAGGAGGGAGTAGAAAGTTAGAGAATGAATAGAGAAGGGGAGAGGCTAGGAAGTGATACGTAGGGATCTAATTGGAGGTGAAGAATGAAGAGACGGAGTGTCTAGGGATGGAGTAAAGGAGGGTGGGTATAAAGGAAATTGATGTGGGGGTGAGTGAGATGAGGGTAGGGTAGGGGAGCAGAGTGAGCCTGAGCATAGCGAGGGCGAACAGAGTGGGTTGAGCCACAATGAGAAATGCCACACGACCACAGGGGAAAAAAATCAGGGAAGTCCAAAAGAGTATGTAGCTTTCCTATAGACTGGTTATGGAAGAGAACCAGGTAAGAGAGCTTGTAGTGGATCAGGTTAAGAGAGAGAGGGGGCAAGCAAAGGGAAACAGGAGTCTAGTAAGGTATCTACAGATAGAGATAAGGGTGGCTTTAATATTAAAGTTAAAATAGCTAGAATGCAGAAAATTAAAGGTGGCTAAAGATTAGTAGTTTGAGGGAAGAGTAAGAGAGAGCGAAGGTGGGAAAAACAGAGCAGGAGTAGGAAATAGACAGATGAGATAGGTGCAGTTGGCCAGCTCAGCGTAAAGTACCAACATATAATCTAATACACGAATACAAGGAAGTATAGGGTGAACATACAAAGCTGACTTGTGCTTGATACTGGGAAGACATAGCACAGACCACTGGAAGCAGAAGATTCAGGAATCTGTGTTGGGGCAAGCAGCTCTAGTCGTCAGATCTGACTTGGGCTGGGGTAATAATCTATACAATAAAATAAAAGTAGAGAATTTAGGGCCAAACAAGTACAGATGTTGTGGAAGCACAAGTATTAACAAAATAAGAGAGGTCAAAGGGATATAGAGATAAGAAGGTGAAGTAGAGAAGGAAACTATAAAATAGGAGTCAGTGGTAGTAGGTAAGCAGTGACAAGTACAAAATGTAGATAAGGAATTACAGAGAAAGAAAGCAATTAATACTGTTAGCAAATTTTTCAAACTGGCTGATTGAAGTTAGTTATCTATTTTATTTTGTGTTCTTTTATTTTAAATGTTAATTTTATAAATAATGTATTTAAAACTTATGTACACTAAGGGGGGGCTAACCAGCAAATAGAGCAAGAACAAGTGGAAGATGAGTGGAGGTTGAAATGTTGCAGATAGGAAGAAAGTGACATGAGGCAGGAAACAAATGAAAGAACAGTCAGTGTGGAGAAAGGAAAAAAAGTGTTTTCATGATCAGAAGCTCAGTCTCAAAGAGGACTAGCAATTTTGGCAAGTGAGAAAGGTGCAACAAATATCCACAAAACAGCCCCAAAACAGTACCAAATAAACAAATAACAGGGCTGGAGTCACTCAAGAGCTTTAGTGTTCAAAAAGAATTTAATAACACAAAGCATAAAAATGAGTTAATCGCTTTTGTCCTTGCCAACAAGGACTTCATCAGAACTGACCACACCGTACAAATGTTCATTTAAATACAAAATAAATTAATTATAGAACCAATGAATATTGAGCAAGTTAAAACTGGGTAAAAAAGGAGTTTTCTTTTCTTTAAGGTATATGCCATAATTAAACATACATTAATAGGGATGTAAGAAATATATAGATTAATCTAAATTATTTCTAAAACAACATAAATAAATAATAAAGCTGTATAGATAATGTGTTAGCGTTAATAAAAACTCAATAACCCGCCAGGGTAACCATTCAAAACTGGGTTACAGTTTAGTTGCCCTTAATTTTAATAAAGAGGTTATAGAGGTAGCTTCATTTAAACCTATTTTTTTCACTTGCATTCAAACACACCTGTCATAATAATTCTCTATACTTTAATGTTTGTTCCCAAGGACCAACTCTGGGATTTTTTGCTACCTGTTCTAAAATAAAAAATAATATTTCTTATTTTCTTTGCATACCATCCTATGCCTATACAATGGCATTTCTCTCTTTTTTATTTTTTATGTTATTCCTATGCTCATAAATCCTTTTGTGCAGTGGGTGTTTAGTTTTACTAACATAAAACGAGAAACAGGAGTCACAAAATGCTAAATACTCAACTCTTATACTTTTACAGTTGAACCTTCATCTGAATCTGAATGTGCAATTAATACTTGGTAAAACAATATTATCCCCCTCAAAAATACACTCACATTGTCTAAACATTCCACACTTGTACATACCTTTCCTTCTATTGACTGTGTTGTCTGGGTTATTCACACCTGCTCTTTCAATTTTTTCTTTTAGTTTGTTACATCTTTTAAAGATAAATACAGCTTCCCTTCCCACCTTCTCTATTAAATCTGCATCACTCTCTAGCACTTTCTAGTTGCTCTTAATAGCACTTTGAATGGCCTTACTTTCTTTGCCATACGTAAGTACCATGCTATTGTCAAAGGGCACCTTTCGAACACCGGAACTATCCTTGCCATCGTTTTCTACCCTATCTTGGTTGCTGGCAAAAGGGAGTCCCTTACCTGGAAAGGGGTAGAATCTAGAATTTCTCCCTTGCTGGACTTCCCTATGGATACAATCCATCAGCTCCTCTGAGCACCCCCTTTCATAAAGCATGTGCCTTAGGAAACTCGTTTCCTTCTCGACCATATCATCTGATATGATCCCGGATAACCATACCATCTGCTCTTTTACTAGGCTTTTCTTTTGTTTGGATGGATGACAGCTGTGTAAATAATTATTAAAGAAAGTGGGCATCCTATATGTGTTGGATTTAAAAATTCCCAAATCAAAATCTTTACTTAAAGTTATGTCTAAAAAATGAATGTGTGTTACAGAAAAAAAAAATGTGCGAATTTCATAAAAGTGTTGGAACTATTAGTACAATCAATGAATTGACTAAGGGAGTATTCATCTACCTTCCAGATCAGAAAGTTATTGTCCAAAGACCTTAAATATGTAACAATATACACTTTATATTGGGACAATAGAACATACTTAGTTTCCCAAGACCACATGACTATGCCTTTATAAAGCATAAGATGCTCCCATGACCACATCACTAATCTGTTTGAAGAACCCCCTCCAAAAATAATAATAATAATAATAATAACAATAATAATAATAATAATAATAATAATAATAATAATAATAATAATGCTAAATACCAATTTGTTTTTAAAAGAGTAGACAAAGTGATAAGTGATTGAAGAAATAGAAAATCTAAAAAAAGTGAGAGGAACAAAAGGGAATACCTCAATCACACAGTGGACCCCACCCCCAAACATCCCAAAGTTTCTTTTGGTAATGTTGATAATGTCAACTGACTCCAGCCCTGTTATTAAGTGAGTAAGGTGTGACCAGATTTCACTGAACCAGTTTCTGAGCTTAGACTGATTAAAATGTGGGCGGAGGTGGCCAGTGTAGTTACTAGTGAGGAGGGGTGAACACATGAGATTATTCTCATAGGCACACATAATCTGTCAGAGGAACAAACTGAGGTGGCAGCAAGCAGGGCTAGGAATGTGGCACAGAGATGCCAAGAGATGGTGCTGGCGGTAACATTCTCTGAAGTGTGACCTGTACCAGCAGTCAGCATACAGCGGAAAGAGAAGATTCTGCAGTATAATGCCTGGATACAGCAGTGAACAAGACAGAAAGACCTAGGACTGGCAGGAGGATGGCATGGAAGCCCAGGCAGCAGTTCTGTAAAGCAGGCATGCTATGTCTTACCCCCAGAAGGACAGCAGTGCTTAGTGTTGGGTTGGAAAGGTATATCCTAATGACTGTACCCTTCAATGAAGATGAGAGGGAAGTGATGGAAGCAGAAGAAGGTACAGGTGTTTAAAAAGTAGAATGAAGGAAAACAATTAATGCAGGACATAACAGATGAATAAACAAGGGTCACTTGGATGGTGACCAGGTAGTCGTAGTCTGGATAGGAAGATGGTGGAGCTGCAGGAATAAATGCAGGAGGTGAGGGTAGACATTGCTGACATCACAGAAATGGGCAGTGGCATGGCAACAGAGTTGAACATGAGATGCCTAGGTATTAGGTTATTCAGGAAGAGCAAAGAAATGAGAGATAGGATGGAGTAACATTCTACATGAAGAACGGCATCAGATATGTGGTTAGGAATCAAAAAGAACACCAAACCAGGAGCAGGGTAAGGGAGTAGTTAGGGCTTTTGGTTAAATTAAGTAAACTAACAGTTAAAATACAGGAAAGGGGGAAAGGTGGTGGGTTGATACAGAAAACCATCAATCACGAAGAGCAAGAGGAGTATAGCATTATACTTATGCACCAAAACTGTTACTGAAATACCCTTCTAGACATACAAAATAAGACAGAGGGATATAAAGATGGTACAGAACTTCCTCACCTAATTAGACAACAAATCAGAATATGTTTACTCCTCTTCACTGGGGAAGAAGTTGTTAAGGTGATGAAGCCTTGCCTCTGGGTAAAACCCCAGACCTTGTTACTTTATCTACTGAAATGTATAAAGTTAATAAAACAATACATGTGTAATTTTATCTTACTAAGTTGGCTAATTTGGTTCACACCTTAGTATTAATACCTCTAACATGAAAGCAAGCTATAACATAATAACAGTGGCTATTTTAAAACCAAACAAGGACCCTTTAATAGTTACATCATATAGAACCATTTCAATTTTAAGCTATAAAGATATTTATTGCACGTTTTACTAATAAATTCAAAGCATTGTTCCCAGAATGAATCCATAAAGACCAAGCAAGCTTTGTTGCTGACCGAACAACTTGTGATAATCTAATCAAAACTTCCTTACTGGTGGAGCATGCTAATAAGTATTCCCACCTTCTCATGATGATTAGTTTGGAAATTGAAAAAAAAATGATAGGGTTATGTGGCAGCTTTTGTTTCAGGGGTTGTTAGTGAAGCAGTTTTCCCCAGAGTTCAAGAAGCTGATTGATGCTACTACTAGAATCAAAATAAGTTCACTACTATCTTCAGAAATACCTCTTTGTATGGCAACTAGGTAAGAGTGCATCTCCTTTATTATTTGCTATGTACATGGAATCTCTGGCAGTTAGATTTCATATTTATTTATTTATTTATTTATTTATTTATTTGACATTTGAATACTGGGGTGGTCTGACTGGGTCTACAAAACCCATTTTCAGCAGAGGCCTGGGGAGAAAAGTGCCACATACAGTACAATACAAATACAGTATGATCCAATACAATAAAAATTATATTAGAAATACTATACAAAAAATAAGTTGAAAGAACAAACTGCTACTAGATGTTGAAATATATTACTTCACATCTAGACAATTCTATACAGTTACAACACTGTAGACAATAATAGTCACTCTCACCATACATGACGTAGATAGTGTCCAAAAAAGTAGTACGTAGGTAGTGCAATGTGTGACATTGACTGTAATAGTACAAGCAAAACAGAATGTTAGTTTCAGTTAGGAAAATAGCAGCCAGAAAGTTAGTGATGCAGATAGATAGTGAGAGAGAGTTGAGGAATAGAAGCAATAAAGCCTGAGCAGTAGCTTAAGGATATTATATTGAAGAAGGGAAGGAGTTAGAAGAGCCTTAGGATCTTGCAGTCTGTGAGGGATTGAAAGGTGACAGAAAGAGGAAGACCTGAGCATTAGGCAGGCTTTATGCAGGAGCTAAGCCATGCATTTTTGGGATGGTTTTTTAAAGAGGCTTTGAAATGGGTTATTGCAGGCATAGACCTGGTAGCTAGAGGTAGTGAATTCCAAAGTATAGAGACAGAGTATGAATACAGAGAGTGACCAGGTTTTCTTGTGGGTTAAGAGATTTTTGTCTTCTGATCGTAAGAATAGATTTGGTGTGTAAGGTGTAACTAGACTGACTAGACTCTTTCAAGTTTGTGTATTTTACGGTTCAACACTTTGTTACAAAATTGGTCTACCTCATCAAAAATGTTGTCATAATTTCATTTTACTGAAGAGAAATTAACATCCTTAACCATTGTGTTGTTTAAACCATTCAACTCCTTAAGCAGAGTATCAGCCTTCGCTTCACTGGTTACATCAACTCTACCACCTCATTTTTGTTTTTCACACATTCTGTCAGTGACCAAAGTTTAAATTATTTGGACATTACCCTGTTCAAAGACACTATCAACAACAGGTTTGGTTCAAAGGTATTTAGGAAACCAGCATATTCCAACTCATACCTGCACTTTGAGAGCAGCCACCCTTTTTATCAAAAGAAAGGGATTGTTAAAGGGCAGCTCATACGTGCATCCAGAATGACCAGTACTACAAAAATTTTTTAGAAGAGGTGAACTTCTTGAAAGAGAGGTTTTACGAAAGAGGTTATCCTGTCACATTGGTCAACACTCTGGCCTTAGAATTATGTACGCATAGGGAAGATATATATCCACCTTTATTAGGGTCTACCACCACGTTAGTTGATGAGCTGAATACCATCCCCCAAAAGTTTGAGCAAAATGTATACACACACACTTTTTCCAGTAATTCTAGGTTAATAGAGGAAGCAGTACTAAGGTTTTGGCCCGTACTTTCATTACGTGAAGGATTAACAGAGATGGTTTCAAAGCAACCCAAATTTGTTAGGCGAAGGGACACTAATTTGAAAGAATTGTTTGAAAGAAAGCATACAATGGAAACTGTTAACATTAGACGCAAGAAAGGAATATTTAAGTGTGGAATGTGTAAACAGTGCCCAAACATTTTCAATGGTGACACTTTACATATTCCATCAAGGAAATTTATATGTCGGGCAAGTGGGTATTTTAATTGCAACACAAAATATGTTGTTTATTTAGGTTTTTGTTTAAAATGCCAAAGCTTCTATGTAGGGAAAACAGAAAGGACATTAAAAAGAAGAATTTATAAACATTTATATGACATCACAAAGAAGAAGGAATCTAATGCTTTTTATAAGCATTCATTGTCCTGTCCCAACATGGAGCTTAGGTTTATTGTTTTAGAGCAGCTTACACTGGTAGAGGGGGTAATTGGGAGAGTAAACTGGAATACAAAGAGCTTATATGACAACTAAGGTTGGACGCTGCAAAATGGCCAGGGCTTAACGACAACATGAACTTGAGCAGTGTTTTGAAATTAAGAAGAGCCAAATTATAATAACACAACATAAAATTGGTATATTCACACACTTAATACACTCCCAAAGAATTGATTCATACATTTTTTATTATTTTGATTTTTCATATTTATTCATTATTTTTTACTTATTTATTTATTTTTTTTCTTTATACTTACTTAGTATTCATTAGTATTTATTATCTTGATCGCAATATGATTCATTTAATGTTTTGTTGAACAATGTTTAGCAAGAAGTTTATGTTTCGAGCCTTTATGTATATGAGAAATATTATGACAAGGCTATTTAACTGGTTTTACATGTAGCCCTTTTAATACCAAGCACTTGCAGGTGATATTTTATCAATTAGTTTTTTAACTTAATTGATTACATGAATTTTTTAGTATTTAAATAGGAGCAGTTGTTACATGGTGTTCATCTTGATAAAGCTCAGTATTGCACTCAGCGAAAGCGCTTGAGGGATTTGTTACTGTGTGGTTTTTATCCAATAAATTTGTTCGTTGAATTTCATCTACTGGATTTTCATTTACCTTCCTTTTGCTGTGGACTACATTTTTTGGTTTCTTGGCTTCAGATGGTAGGAGTAATGTCAAAGAGCTAATTCTGAAATGAGAAAAAATATGCCTCGACTTTGAGCAAAGAATACAGGTCATGGGTTAGTTCATTCAGCCATTAACTCTGTACGCATCTTCTGGACTATCAATATCATTCCTTAATTTGTTCTTTAGAAATTTCATGTAGCCAGTTACTGCTTTCATTTGTTATGGAGAAAAAAATAGATTTAACGAGTACTTAAGGTCTCTACCATTAGCTAATGGGAGTCTGGCTATTGGCTAATGGGAGTCTGGGTGTATCAGATTTTGAAACTCTACTATGGCAACCAGGACTTATGACACATTACTGACAACTTCTTATAATGTACCTGTTCTGATAAAATAACTGAAATAGGAGTCAGTTATCTTTTTCCTTATTTAACCCTTTTTGGTTCACTGTCATTTAGCGCTGCAGTTTATCTTAGATCTAGCGCATACATGGCCCTTTAGTTTTTTCTCCGAACATTCTTATAAATGATATATGACTAGAAAGTTGAATTAATCTTGTCATGGAAAGAGTGGTATGCTACCTGACATAAAGGATACAAGTTAGGTGCTCCCAGTCACAGGTTCAGCAAGATTGTCCTGACTAGCTGCAGTTAAAATTACTACAGCTTAATACTTCAGGATTTTAATTTGATTGGTTTTCATATATTATTTAATAATTGTTGCCCTATCTAAAATGGCAAATGGCATCTGCTTATCATATCACAGATACAATGATGTACTAATAGTTATACATAGCCAAGGACAAGATTCATATAAAGTGTTTGTATCAGTAAGGCACTAGCCATACAGGACAGGAAAACAGCACATAAGGTACAACCTATTCACTACCAACCCCTATGCAAAAGAGGTATAAAAAATGAGACTTATCCTATTGTAGCTTGGAAGAATAGCCTATCATTTATGACCTCATCTCAAGTTAATTGACAATGATCTCTGTGTTAAAAGAGATAAATACTGTATGTCATGTAAACTGGATTTCGATCTGACAAAGCTCTTCTAAGAGTGAAAGCGCTCATCTGTTTTCTTTTGAATAACGAAGGTTTGATTTCTTAACAAGTTATAATTGCCTGAGTACTCTGAAGTATCAACTGAGCTTGTCTAGAGTACATGGTACTTTTTTCCTGATTTTTTATAGGATTCACAGGCAGCAGTTTTGCTGCTCACAAGTACCAGTTTTCCCTGTGGTCTGTATATATGTATGTGTGTATATATATATATATATATATATATATATATATATATATATATATATAGGTTTACTACTGAAATTTCGAATCAGCTTTGTTCGACCGTGTAAAATGTTGACCCGAAATGCTGAATACGAAATTTCAAATAGGAAACCAAAGCGAAAATGAATACATCGACCACCGTGGTTCAATGTATTCGACATAGCAGGAGGTGACATCACTCACCTCCTGCTATGCACATTAACATATGTTGAACTCTACAGTCAATGGTACGTTAATTCTGCTATTTTGCAGGGGGGCTATGATTCAATTAAAACATCTGTGGAGCACTGGTGGAATGTGATGACTTCAAAGTTAACCATTGTGTTCCATGTTTTTGCAACTAGCGCTTTAACCTTTGCAAACTTCATTGGGACAGGGCACAGACATTAATCAGGCAATGACAAACAACATGGAGGTACAGTGTGTGACAGAAGCTTGCTGATGAGCATAACAGCAGCATCAGGCTAAAGGTAACAAAGCAGCAGTAAAACAGTTAAAAGTGAAGGTCAATGCTGCCAATTTGTCTTGTAAATGTTTACTCAAAGTTAGTTAGCCATATGTCTGTGTTAGTAGTTTGATAACCTGAGAAAGTACATGGTGAACAGAAGGGGTCCAGTACTAAGCACTGAGGAATGGGTCCCGAACTGCAGCTAGGGGGAGGCAAAGGGAGAAGCTGCCCCAGGTACAAGCCATTTGGGTAACACAACTGTTAATGCAGAAGTAAAGTACCAGTATTGCTGATTGTCAGTATTATTCATTAAAGGTATTGCCATGCATTTATTTAATCAGCTATGGCTGTTTAAATTAATGAAAAATGTGCAAGTAAGCAAATCACAATTAACTTCTTTTTTTGCTCTTCAAGTTTGATTTGAGGGGTACTAGTGTAGGGAATTATTGAGACAGGGTGCAAATACCCATAGCTGCTGCTCTGAATGGACTGTCACTTTCTTTTCTAACATGGTGACTGCTACTTTTACTATATGCACTGTATCTGTCAGTTTGATATCCATCATATAACATGTGTTTACATTTTGACCTTTAAGCTTATTTTAAGCATATTTATAATTCTGCTGCAGCAACCTTTGCCAGATCTAGCTATGAACTGTATGGCTACTATCTGTAAATTCAGTGACTTTCTTAAAGAAGTTTAATAAATTAAATAGAAAAGATCTCCCTTAAAAAAACATTGGGGGCCTAAAGCAATGAGATTGTTTTATATTGGAGTTTATGAAATCAGACATAATATACTCCATGACTTTACAAATTAGGTGGAGTTCTTGGGATCTGAGGTAAGGAACCCTTTTTGGAGTGGCAAAATGATAGCCATTTTCCATACTTCAGGAACATGCCCTGTGGCTATACTTATATTGAACAGTTTTAGGAGGAGTTCAGAGTGGACATTTTTTATGCTAAGTAACCACGTATGTTGTCATGTGTCATAGAGGTGGTATAATGACAAGGGATTGAGGACAGCGCATTCTGGCTGGGCTAGTATTTGTTAGCTCCTGAAGTTATTTGAGCACCTTTTTTCACATTAACATCTTTGATATTCATTTTTTATGTGTGATGATTTTATCAGTCCAGAATGGATCTTGAAAAAAAGGTTTTAAGAGTGCTTGGAAGTGTGCAAAACTGTGAAGTGCTGAAGAACTTAGAAACAATTAAATACATTTCTGACAGGTTGCGGCTTCAAGATGGTTGGGGTTTTACTTATTAAGTTCTGGGGAAAGGAAGGTAGATATGCTGTAAGTTTGCATTCAGTAAGGCTCCTTAACATAGACCTATGGCTAACTAATTTTGTTGATGACTGCAAGAAGGGTGCTGTCATTCACTCAGCATCTGATACCAGGCTGCCACAGAAAAGATTAAACCAGAAAATCAGTGATGTATTTGAAGTTGGCACATATTAACTCCAGAGAAGTGTGCATCGCTCTTTTTGGTAAACAAATCTGGACAGCAACTTATAGTATAGACAGCACCCCACTCCAGATGGATATGTTCATTAGGGATCTCAGCACTCTCAGAGACACGTCCCTATCCTTCGACCACAGAACAGCAGCAGTAGTCAGGAAATCATTCTGTCTAGCTCAGTTTATAACCTACAGTATCTCATCTAGGTCAAAATAAGCTATCATCCTTCTATACTGTATCCTGATCAGACGAGTTATAAAACATAAATGCCTCTTTTGGTTAGTGTGTTTGTTTGGCCTTAAGTGGTGATAATGAGTCAGGTTGGAGAGGTTGGAAGATGAGAGAGTCTAACAGCAGGACTACTCTGGGCTGCCCAGGGAGCCATTTGTCATTTTTGAGGGTTAGACAGTGGTGCCTTTGGGAGGGTGAATTAGTAATGAAGTGACAGATTTTGATTTTGACAGTCTTTTTCACCTTAAGTTCATTAAGTGGGCATTTAATTCTAGTCACCAGCCCTTATTTTGCAACTGAAAAGCATTTAGATTACTTTGCACATTGATATATTCTTCTTCTTAGAGACAGTTTGTTCCCCCTAGTACTTCACAAACACACTCAAAAAGGTTTTAGCTATGTTTCAATTCAGCTTCTGCGAAAGAAACTGACTGTGGCACTAAACAAAGAATCTCCATTGCACCCCATAAAAATCTTATTTATTTTAGTAGTAGTATATCTGAACAAGTCCATTAGTTCAAATATCTGGTTGCTTGATTAAACCCTTACTTATTTTTAATACCATCTTAACTGAATTTATTTATTTGTTTGTTTGTTTGTTTATTTATTTATTTATTTAACATTTGGTTACCGAGAAAGTCCGACTGGGTCAGAGACCCTTTTTTCAGTGGAGGCCAGAGAAGAAAAGCTCCAATACAAAGTAATAAAAAAGATAATACAGAAATTAATGGTAAATGCAAGTATAATACAGCAGTAGACAGTTATGGAAAGTAGTACACAAATGATTTAATTGTATAAATGTTAACATGGTTGCACATGGGAGTATGTTGTTACATAAAAAATGTGATTGACATTGTTTTACAGTTTGTTTAGGTAGATTGCTTTGACATAGATTTTTCTCATATTTACATGGAGGAAGATTTAATAAGGAAAACATAAGAGTGTGAGGTTGATCTGAATGAGATGAATAGCTTACAGGAAGCAATAGTGAGAAGTAGTTGGTATGGAATAATACATAAGTCGTTAGTAAGTGAGAAGCAAATGAGTTCTATATCTAGTGGAGGTGGGTATTCGAACAATAGGGGCTCGAGATTAGATAAAGTAGAGTAGGGGTGAAATGAAAAGAAGTGAAAGAGACTACATGAAAGACAAGTATGTAGAAGAACTAAATGAACATAGGGAATTAGTAGTAAAAGTGCATAACAGGGCCTGAAGAGAGTGAGGAGGAAGGTGGAGTGGTAGAGTTATAATTCATGTAATTAATTTGGTTTGGAGTAGGTGCAGTTAGTTGACTTGAGTAGCAATTATTTTAGTTTAAATTTTAATTTCTTGAGATTTAGGATAGTTTTAATGTCTAAAGGTAGTGTGTTCCATATTCTAGTTACAGAATATGAGTAAAGGGATTTCCCAGCAGCTTTGTTTGGTTTGTATAGAGTTAATAAATGCTTGTCTTTAGAGCGGAGAGTTCAACTGTATGTATCGAGTTGGAGTAAAGAATTTATTGAGGGATATATCTCAGAATTATTGATGATTTTGTGGGCCATTGTTAGTTGTTGGTAGGTTAGTTGTTGGGTAGTATGAGCCAGTTAAGGGAGGTAAGAGACGTACAATGGTGTTTGTGGAATGGTAATCCTGTTGTGAATTTTGCAACTTTATTGCAGCAGTATTACAATTTATTTGTTAATGTAGTTTGGAGGTTGATAAGTGTAGGAGCACCATATAGTGAAGATGGCAGTAGGTATGTGGTGACCAGAGTTCTTTTTGTGTCTGAGTCCATAAAGTGTTTATGTCGATATGTATGATTTTTGTATGAAGAGAAGTAGATTGGTTTTGTTTGGGTTTCGTCAGAGTTGTGCTTTATTGTGCCAGATTTTGATGAATGAGAAGGCTGTTTGGGTTATGTGTCTAAGGTGTGATACATTCTTACAGGAGAAAATGATAGCTGAGTCATCAGCATAATGGATAAGGGTGCTTTGGCTGGAAGGGTTATGGAGGTTATTTATAAAGATGTTGTAAAGAAGGGGACCAAGGATAGAGCCTTGAGGGACCCCTGTTTTTTTAGGTAGATATTCTGAGAGTGAGCCATGCCATTTTACACACTGTTGTCTTTGAGATAGGTAGCGTAAAAAACATTGTAGAGAAGCATGTGTAAGGTATAGGGAAGGTAGTTCATGCAAAAGTTTGGGATGTGACACAGTGTCAAATGCCTTTGATAGATCTAGGAATATTGCTGAGGTTAGGTGTCCTAAGACTCTGACTTTGTTGATTGTGTCTATGAATGTTATTAGGGCAGTTGTTGTACTGTAAGCTGGCCTGAAGCCATGTTGGGTGACTGTAAGTAGGTTATTATGAATAAGGGAGTCAAGAAGTTGCTTATGTATACATTTTCCCAGTATTTTGGAGAGAGGAGATAGACTGGAAACAGGGCAATCGTCGGATAGTTCTATTGATTTTCCTCCTTTATGTAGGGGGTTGACAATAGATTTTTTTTCCAGATTGTTGCGACACATGCTCCTAGGATGGATCTATTTGTGAGGATACTTACAGGGTAGGCAATAGCATCATCTGCAAGTTTTAAGTATTCAGACTGGAGGTTGTCAGCTGATAGGGAGTTAGATTTTATTTTATGTAATAATTGACGTATATGGTTGGTGGATACTGGTTTCAATATAAAGGATGTCTTTTTGGAGGTGAGGTTAGGGTAGTTTGGGAAGAGGGTGTGGAATTTGCAGTGTGTGGTTTGTTAGGATTATTAATTAATCTGTCTATACTTTCTATAAAATGTGCATTAAGCATATTTTCTATTTGTGGTGAGATTTTATCTGTGGCTGGTGTGGGGTTTTGTTTTGCTCCTGAGGAAATCAATGATGAGATGGTGGACCTGATTTTTTTTGGATTATTTTTATACTCAGATAATTGCTGAGTAAGGTATCATTTCTTGTCTACTGTTATATGTTTCTTTGTTAGGTTGTGTAGATGCCTATAGTTTTTTGGATGGTTCATTTTTATCTTTCTGAGATTCTTTCCAGGCTTTGTCCCTATTTTGCATTAATTGTTTTGTAGTCTTTGTAAGCCAGGGTGCATGGTTATTTTTGGTTCGTTCTATGCAAAGTGGGGCTAGACTGTTGAGTGTATCTAAGAATAGCTTATTGAAATATTCAACTGCTTCATCTAGGGTCAGTTTCTTTAGTATAGACCAGTTTAGGGATTTTAGTATTTTAACAGAGTGTTTGCTAAAATTTGTTAAATTGAGGGAGGTTTTGTAGTTGTGGGTTTTAGATGAAAGGGAGATAATTCTGTGGGTGTATGCAGGTAAGTGGTCACTTACAGTGTCTGGTAGTGTTCCAGAATTGGAGTATGTGTTAGCATCTGTGACTAGAATCCACTCTAGAATGGAGTTGTGGTTGTTACTTTTATGAATTCTGGTAGGGGTTTTGATAAGTTGTGTGAAACTTGACAAATTTAGACTATTAGGTGGAAAGTTAGAGATTAGGTTCTGCCAGTTGATATTGACATCACCCATAATGATGGTTTCATTAGATATGTTTTGAGTCATCCAGGATAAAATATTTTCTAGTGTGGACAAGTTTTGACTTGGGGGGGGGGTGTTCAGGGCTACAATACAGAATTACTTAGTTTTATTTAGTTTTAAGTGGGCAATAAGTATTTCAGAATTATTAAATTTTGTGACAGGCTTTCTGTAGGTTATAATATTGAATGAAGATAGAGGAGGGCAACCCCTCCTGCCTTTTTATGGGTTCTATTGGCTCTCATTATGCTGTATCCTGGGGAAGTAGTGCAATGTCCTGAATATGTGGCTTTAACCAAGTTTCAGTGATAGCAAGTATGTTGGGGTTGTATTGGGTCAACCATACATGGAGTTCTGTTGTTTTATTACACATGCTACATAAGTTTGGTGTTGCTAGGAAGAGTGAGTTGGAAGTGGATTTACTGTGAATAACTAAGAAAGTTGCAGGGTCAACTGAAGATGCCCCACAAAATTATTTGACCGTGACCTATGACTGGCCAGAATGTGCTGATCTCCCCCTATGAATATTCATTACTGCCATTTTCCCTTGGCAAGCTGTTTTAATACTACAAAGTTCAAAATCACCCTCAATTAAATCAGTCATTTTGTGTTCCGTGTATGGCTATTAAACTCACAACTATACTATTCTTAATCTGAACGGCTATAAACCCATTATTGATAGAGCTTGCTTTCTCCTAACTTCTTTTATGCATACAATCATCTGTAAAGAATATTCTGTCTTTACATCTGCTATGTACTCTCTGATGTTTCCTTAGTGATTAAACTTTCTGGCTGACAGTGTTGTTGTTTTCCATGTACTACTGGGAAATTTCCATACAAAAAGCCTTGCTTGTTGTAAATTTGTCTCTGCTTTCCAGTTTACACTAAGTATATTGTGAAAAATAACTTTTTCGGGTTAAGCTCCCATCTTATCACCATGACCTGGCCATGCTTGTGTAAATATGACCAGAGTGAACCGCACATGACCTTGTGTAATATCATCTATAGTGCTGTATGCTTCGCTTTTTTTTCTGCCTAACTGCATAAAATATTACCTCACTCTATTATGTTGTGAAGAACTGGGAAGTTTGCATGTATAAGCTTCTTCTATAAGTCTTTGCACTTTTAATTTGTCTTGGATTCTGGTCGAAAATGTTTTTTGATCAGTCCTTGTACCTTGTTAATAGATAACAAATAAAGCATAAGCAATCTGTACCTTCAGGAGGAGATGATTCTGAGGTCACACCTGAAACAGTATCACCTGACCCAATTAAATGACAGCCAAGGCTTCTATCTTAGCATAAGGAAAGAATAGCAAAGGATACATGCATACATAAATACATACATACATACATACATACAGAAAAAATAAATAAAAATATCTCCAGTCCTACAGCTGGCATGAGGCTTATACTTGACAAGACCACTGTAACCACACTACATAGCAAGAGTAGCTCAGGATGACCGTATTCTTCTCAGAATTAATACAGTTTTACTTTTTCCCTACATCGGCATGCAACCATGTGAGTCTCATCCATGTGAGTTTCATCCAATAAACAGGACTTTATTCAGGGCAGGAGAAGGCTGTAAAACAGCAAATCTTCAGCCTAGGCCATGTAGTAAAAACTGTAGTGTGACCTGTGATATGGACAACCAGTAAAACTCAACCTGAATCTTTTTCTCAGATGTTGATCTGATTTTCTCTCATCCCATCAGAAAATATTAATGGTACCAAGCAAGCATTTCATTATTTATTATTAGCTATTACTACAAGCTTTGTTTATAAGGTTAACCTCTAGGGGATGTTCAAAAACATTGGTATAGAAAACAATACTATAAAAATATGTAATACATGCAGTATTGTCACACTGGATGGCATGAGAAGGGAGTGTGTCGTTATCTATTTTTTACATTATAATAAAGAATTGATAAATAAGCAGTCAAGGAGGCTATAGATGGAAAAAATCTGCAAAGAAGGGGCGGAGACTAGTAGCAGTGCACGTGCTTAGTAAGTAGAAGCAGTAGTTGAAGCAAAGTTATGTTCTTCTCTATAGTGGGCTGTCATTCTGATTGTTCGATTGTTAGACAGAAGTACGATCAAGTATAGATTATGAAAGAGAGTCCTTCTGATGAGAAAGTGGCTGAAATGCTGTATCATTTTATGTAGCAGCGTAGAGCTTGATAGTACAGTTTGTGCTGGGATGTAATGGTGAAGGACGGCACAATGGCACAGTGAGTAGTTAGCATCATTATCTCCAGTCAAGAGGTTTTCTGGTTCACTTCTTGGCTAGGGTGGCTTCTATGTATTGTTTGCATAGCTTCCCTGTATAAGTGTGGGTTTTCTCTGGGTACTCTGTTTTTCTCCTACATCCAAAACACATGCAGTAGATGGAATGGCAACTCTAAATTATCTATAGGTGCATATGCAGAGTGTGTGTGTGTGTGTGTGTGTGTGTGTGTGTGTGTGTGTGTGTGTGTGTGTGTGTGTGTGTGTGTGTGATATGGCAGAAAAGCCTACAAGTCTACTTTTATTCTCTGCTTGCCTTGTAATCTCTACAGATGTGATGACTGTTCAAAGGGTCACTACAGGAGTCAGATGCAATTCAACAGCAATGGATTGATGTAGCGGGTTAGGAAGATATAAACATTCACAACAGAAGCAGGCTGAGATATATGGAGCTGTAGTTCAGGAGGATTCATACAAACATAATGAAATCACGTTTGTTAACTACTAGGTCTAGAGAATGTGAGTTATGAAATAACTGGGTGACTGCTCATTTTGGATATGAGGTTTTTTTTTTTTTTTGAAATGCCAGCAGGACAATTCATTTTGAAGGCAGCAAGAAATGGTTCACTTCTAATATTTAAAAGCAAAGAGTTACTCAAGGCAAGGATGTATTTTTTTACTGTTTGAGAGATTGTAAATTTTAAATAGCTGACTTAGTTTGTTTTAATGTTAAAAGTGTTCCAGATTAATATGTTATGTAAGGAAGTACCTTCCTTTCTGCATATTAAGCTGCCCAGTCATTTCTGTTGGCAGGCTGAAATTAGCATAGTAATGGCTGGGAATGGGCATGCTCTTTATATACACACTGGTAGTAGATATTATTGAACTCATAAGTGGGTTGACTTGAGAGACAAGTTCTTGCCTTTGGTGGTCTATACATTGTTTTGTTTTGAATTCCTCAGGGTATATTCTGTGTTAAAGCTTACTGAAACCACTGGCAAAGTTATAAATGCTAGTCCTCAGTTGTACTGCTGTCACTTGGCAGCTGATTGTCTCACTTTTCCTTAATATGTAGAATAGCTACTGTACTTTTAATAAATTTTGATTGCCTCACCAGGGATGACATAGCCACCACCATTCATTTAACTTATAATGCTTCATTAGCCCAAATAGAGATCTGTTTCTTTATATTTCTGTTCATGCTCTCCCATTCTCCATTATACACTGCAGCGTATCCATGGCTCCGAGCACTGTACCTGCCCATTCTGTGTGCATATGGGGGAGAACAATTTGTACATTTCTGATGAAATATTTTTCTGTCATGTCTTTCCTTGGCCTTCCTCTATAGCACCAACACATGTGTGAATCTGGTATTACTTGATTTACAAGCTTCAGCTGCTTATGCAGGTAATGATATATGAGACAAAGTCTGACATAAATCGAGAATGGTGTTTTGTACTCATTAAAAGAGATTTATATTTCATTTGATCACCACATGGATCTATGGAAGTCATGTACGATATGACAGACATTAATTGTCAGCTGTAACCACCAATAATGCTAAAGGCAATGGAATGAAATGTCGTATTAGAAGAAAAGAATTAGCATGATTTGAACCTGATAACAAACGCTGTACAAAGTGGCTTTATCCTGGTGGTAGTGGCATCTCATCTAGCTAGACATTGCTGCTGGCTTGCTATTCTAGACTTCTTGATGCGGTCTCCTTTTTGCAAACCATTTCCTTAACAGATAGGGCTGGCACCTGACAATGATTAAGGGTCACTGACATAAGCCAATCTTTATGTGAGTAAGCATTTATTCTCACATATCATTTGCCTGTGATCTGCTACATTCTGTACAGCGATTTGATACGGGACACTTGCATGCTCATAGGGAATGTAATACTGGAATATTCTCATGACTCGTTATTTATCACCCTATACATAGACTAAGCCTACTAGCAAAAGTGTTAGGAGTACCAAAGAGAATGAAAACACAGCAGTCACCTGGATCTGAATAACTGCAGTATTCTCCTTCCGTATCAAGCACTATACAGATCTGACAAACTTTTCATGAGAGCGAGATAATGGATGTTTTTTTTCCAAGCTCAAAAGAAAAATCTGTTCACTTCCCACTGTTGAAAGGGCACCAGCGGTGTGGAAATACACTCACAGGAACATAGAAAAAGGAAGGAGAAGCCCATCAAGGCCACTTAAGCTGCAGCTGCTCCTCCACGTTTATCCTGCTGTTCTTCTCCTTAATGTCCTTCCATCTTTTGAATCCTAAAGTCTGCAGTGTACAAACCACCGGTGGAGAATAATCAGAATTCCATACTGCAGATCAACAATTATCTTCATAAACTTATACTTCCTCATTTATGTCCTAAAACAACAATCTTCTGACATTTCCTCTCCCTACTGCTTATTCCTTCTTTTTAAAGACTCCCCCAGCACCCCCAACAGTTCCTCTTAGGATTTTATAAACCTCCATTGCAAATAATAGAATAGAATACATTATTGTGTATACATGCATATGTAACAACATTTTTTCATTCCTACAGACCTTTCATTTTCAGCAGTCAAAGCCTGCATCATCATTGAGGCCTTCCATTTCCCATGTCCAAGATGCCTTTCTTTACACCCTTCAGTCATCCTTAGGTCATTTGTTATGTAAGGCAATGTAGTCCATGGAGCCTTATCAGAAGTGGAAGACATGATATTGTGAGTCCTGACACTTAAAAAAATTGACCAATGTTCCTCAACAAAAACAGCAAATTCCAAACGTTGTGATTACACTTTTAGGTACAGAGTACATGGGAGACAGAGTCCCTCTCAACCCTGTTACTTATATATATATATATATATATATATATATATATATATATATATATAAAGCACTGAGGTTGCTGTATCTCAGGGGAAGGGATACTGTATCTCAGGGGAAGAGATACTCTGAGATAGCACATGGTCTGAATTAGTATATCTATTACCCCATATTTGCACTTAAAACCTCCCTGTTGCAAGGATCACTGCTATGGTACTTCGTCTTTCAGTTGACACCCTCAACACAAGTGACAATGCTTGAAATAAGTCCTTAACAAGAGCATGTAAAGTGGCAGACGTACCTCAGTATCCACTGAGCCAGTGCTTCTGGCAACACATCTGAGCATTTGTGTTGTTTTGATGAAAGCTGACACTGATTTGGCGATCTGGTTATTATTCAAAGTCTACATAACTTTTATGTCTTTCTTTCCCCACCCCACCCCCTACTTAGCATGCATGACTGCCAAGTCATATTTACATCTACAAGTCCATTTTTCAATGTGAATGACCTTGTGCTTATAACTTCTGACCACAAGATGCCTCTTTTAAACCCTCTTGGCCATTATGTCCACTTTGCACTGGAAGCTATGCCACTCCCTCTCCACCACCACCTTCCATGAGCCACTCCCACATTAGGGCAGTAAGTGAATAGAATGATACAATTGGTTCAGTTGCTATGCAACGTCTGCCAGGAAAATTTTAAGCAGCACAAAAGTCAGAAAAGATCCTTGTACCGCTCCCTATTAGTGATCGATCTGGTTAACAATATTATTATCTTTCCTACTTATGAATGTTATCTTCAGTTTGTTTGTGTCTTTCGGCTTTTCCAGGTTAGGGGTCGCCACAGCGGAACTCCGGTCCGCTAATGATTGGTAGTTGATTTTTACGTGCCGAGTTACCAGCCCTGATGCACAACCTTCAACGAAGGTAGGCCCATTCACGCATGTCTCCACGCAGATGACGCTCTAGCTGAGAATCGAACCAGACAGCGTCTTACTGTGAGGCGACAGCGCTAACTAACTACTATACTTACTATTTTCTTCTTACATCCAACATCAACCCCTCACTTACTGATCAGCTTCCCATTTTAGCAGGAATGATATCACTTGCTAAGATCAAGGCACACCATGTTAAGCCAGATATTTCTATCCAGCTGTGCTGTGACCTAGCTTATGAATATACTCTTTTATTGACTTGAAAGACATTCTTTGTGAGGCCATATTGCTTTACATTTAGAGTCTGATGTTAGAAACTCTATAATCCCTGGTCAGAAACTGAAAATTAAAATTAGTATCATCTTATTTTATCTTAATTTTCTAAACAATAATGTCCATGCAACAATACAAGTAGCTATTGCTAATTTTTATTTTGCTCCAACCCCAAAAATGGCATAACAATATGATTGTGTCATGTCTAAACTTTCTCTTTTTCTATAGGGTTGCCACCTTTTCAAATGCCCAAAGTGGAACATTTTTGGTACAAATGTCAGATTTTACAGGGCAAAGCATGCCCACAGCCAGTAGAAGGGACAGAACTTCCCTTTTATGCCTAAATAAAAGTTTATTCTTGTAGCATTTTAGTTGCTTATTCTGTTTCTTATAACATTTAGATGTTTCAGATACAGAATAACTATTTTATGCAACTATTGCATAAAATATAGGAAATATGTTTGTACTAAAATCTCAAGACATTTGCCATTTTTTCGATTTCTTTGCAGGACACAACTGCACAAAGAGGGACTGTAACTCGCAAAGGGGGACAGAAGGTAACTCTATTTTTCTACCATGTAATCCCTGTTCTCAAAACATCTCACAGCAAGAGGTATTCTGGTTCGATTCTTGGCTGGGGTGCCTTCCGTGGGGAGTCTGCATGTCCTCCCTACAGTCACATGGGTTTCCTCTGGGTACTCCGGTTTTCTCCCACATTCCCAAAGACATGCTGACGGTGGATTGGATACTCTAAATTGGCTATAGGTGTGAGTGTGTGCATGTGTGTGTCTTTTGTGGAAGGTTGGGTGCCAGGCTGACAACTCAACACCGTAAAACTCCACTGCCAATCATTCTGCGCCCTGTTGTTCCACTTTGGTGACCCCTAACAAGAAAAGCCGAAAGGAAAAGAAGTCCCTGTTCTCAAAAAATGAAACTACCATGTCCTACCTTCTCATGCAAGAACTTTTTACATTTATTTAGAATGACAACACGTAGATTTGCTGCTTACTGACTGCTACTTTTTTGGAATATTAGAACAAATTGTCTGAAACTTCCTTGCAGTAACATCAGTAACATTCTCTGGTCTGTTATTCTTTGTCATGTTTTATACTTAACTACAATAAGCTGTGCCTTCTTTGGCTACAGAGCTTAATTTAGTGTTTTGTTTTTTTTTTACCAAGGGACCAGCTCTTCATTTATTTGATATCTGCCCATGATATTAGGTTGATTCACTCTGATGCAACACAATGAAGGAGCTATGAATTCCAAAAGCCTCAATAGTTTTATGGCCATATATGAATAGAAAGAATGCATCTCTAAATAAAAACATGCTGCAAAAAAAAAAAAAACTATGAACTCCTACAGACTTGATAGGTTTATGAATTTAAACCAACCTGTGTTCTAATCAGTTATGGAAAAACAGTCAAAATGTAAGCCAAAAACTCAAGACTCCCTGATACAAAGATGCAGCGAAGGAAGATGATAATTTACTCATACAATCTCGGTAAGAAAATTTATCACAAATAATAATTTCATCAGAAATGAGTGTGACCTATTTTTCCTTTAAAGCCTTCAGAACTACTCACATACCATATACAGTACTCTTGCTATGGTCCTACCAGGGTCTGATAGAGGGGTGTTATTACCTTCCTGCCCCAGGAAGCTATATAGCCCTGGATATAAACCAAATTGTTTGGTTTGCCCTTACTGCTACAATGTTATTCTGAGACCAGTGATCTATGATGTCTGTAATAATAACCCACAGATTTTTCTCCTGATCCAAGTTTGAAGGTCACCCCCTAGATGCATATAGCACCCCTAGATTATCATCCCCCCTCTTTGTTACTAGGAGGTTTGAAGTGGGGCTACCACCCACAGACCATGTTGCCAGCCTCTTCAGTTCCCTCAGCAGGCTTAGATCACCATCAGATACTATCCAGCCAAACATTGCTGTCACCTTCACAAAAGTTGGTCCAGTTTTCTATATCCTGTGGAAGGCTGTGGATAATTAAACAGTGTTAAGTCTAGGACCAATCCCTGCAGGATGTCACCGGTGACCTCCCCCCCCCCTTCTGGAAGTGCAGTGGTTGCTGGATTCCACCTATTAACTCTGTAGTTTAAATGGAAGATGCCAGCACTCATATATGGAATAGAGTCTGTGATCTGGATTTCTGGTTTAGTCATAGAGCATCCATAATGGATGCCAAGTTCAAATACAAAGTTATTATTAACCTTACTTGTTACTAGAAAACCTGAATACAAGATCAGTTTTGTAGTCATGGCATCAGAACTAAAACTTTATGTTCTGAGCATTTTCGTCGAGACATATTGAACTGCTAACTGATTGACACCTAGAGAAGAAGTGGACCAGGTATGTAATATGTAGTGACAGTATTCTGGAATGCCTCACAGATGCTTCTCTGTGGAATGAAATCAGCTTCAATCAACAAAACAGCCCAGAATGTAGAGTCCTAATGGCCACTATCAAAGCTACAGTAGTTGCAAGTGGGATAAGTTGATTCTTCCACTTGAACGAGGCAGTTTGGGATTACCCAATTTCGGAGCTACACAGTTAAGGCTCCTATACATAGTACAAGCAGAGACTAATAACTCAAAGTGGAAAGGGATGATGATGATGAAACTGAGGTAAGCTCAAGAAACAAGGAAAGACTGGGATTTTGGGTGCATATCCTTAAGGAGAATAACAAAAAACATAAAAGATATTATATTCATAAAGTAGCAGAAAGTATTTTAAGAACTAAGCCAACACAGGAATGGAGAAAGGAGATTCTACAAATAGGGATGACTGCAATTAGGGATATAGACAATAGGCCAGATGTGCTGGAATTTATTGGTGAAAACTCTTAATCTTCTTGGATGAATACTCAAAATGGATTGTCTTCCCACCTTGGACTCCAGCCTGTTTTATTCAGAATGAGTTGTCCACCATAAGTGCCTTCTTTCTTTCCTAACCCTTAATCCTGTCTTTAAAAACCTCATCATATCTGGTGGCTGCAATGGATAGTCTAGGAAGAAAATCATCATTCAAATTCTCACCTTCTTTTCCCAGCGACTATCACTAAACAGATGATAATGGGCTCCCTGTATTGCTCTTTAGCCTCTCCACCCCTTTCCGTCTTTTTTACCCTGTCCTGTCCCCCCCCACTTCTGCAATCTTCATTTAATCCTCCCCTGATGCACAGCACCATACTTGCTCAATCCTTACATCTGCTATTCTTCCTAAATAACCTATATCTTAAGATAACCATGAATTATCCAAAGATAGGTGTTGTTGGGAAGCAGGAATGCAGGGCCCCCAAATTTATCATATCAAAAGGTTTATTTATGATATTTTATTTTATTGCTATCTGCAGTTGTAAATGACTACCCCCCCAGATTCTCAAAAGCTTGCACAGCATGCAAGATTGGTGCAGGAGCACAAGCAGGCAATATGTCTGCCGTGCGATCCAGGAACAGCCTGCAGGGGCATGCACGAGAGCTCCTGCACTAATCCAGCACGGACAAAGCCCTTGTATGAAATTCACCCCATTTGCAGGAGACATCCATGCAAATGAGGTGAATTTGTAATCCAGGAAGCTTGCAACCGTCCGTGCAGGACTAGTGAAATCAGCAGAAATGTACTCGGTTAGTAACTAGTACATTTCTGCAAAATCCAAAACGGAGCTATGACAGCTCCAAATAAAGGCTGTATATCATGTAGTAAGCATGCCAATGACCAAGTATAAGGCCACTGGCATTGCAAATAATACAAAAAATAAAAAAATCAACTTTTATTTTTTTTTGCCGATCTCGGCTGTTTAAGCGTAGGGCAGCGGCGCGCAACCAGGATGGGGGAAAAATAACAAAATGAACCTAAATTAATCATTGTAACTAAAATCAGTATTCTGCCATGCAAGTCAATGGCAGGCAGAAGTCAATCTGGCCAGTGAGTAGTGGTTGCTAAGAGGGGAGGCTCAGTGGGAGACATGTAACTATGCATTAGCACACAATCCTATGCAAATGAGGGGAAGGATAGTGAATCCCAGTTTACCCGAGCATGTGAGTCAGGTCCCAACAGTGTAAGAGTAGGAATAGCTTGGTGCAAGCCTAGGAGGTAGGTGATATCATGGGGGGGTGTCAGGCATACTGTAAGCGGATTGGAGCCCTGAGGCTCAGGTCTACTCCTAGCTTAGCAGAGCTTAGCTAGGGGGTGTGTCTAAACCTGTCAAGCAGTCTTTACAAAGCCTAAGCGGGTGTGTGTGCCACGCACCAGGTTGTACAGGAAGAAAAAAGAGATTAAACCAGGAAATAGCAGCAGTGTGCACAATTGAGCACTTTGTTTGTGCGGTGTGCACCCGGGCTGAAACAGGAAGGCAATGGGAAGGGAAAACAGCAGTAGGAAGGTAATCAAGGAGTACTAGCTTACTGGCAGATGAAATGTATCAGAACCAGCCAATTACACAGGCAGCCGACCAGCCCAGCCCAGAACACTACTATAAACTATGCAAACACCTACCCCTCTGTTTTTTCCCACACTCTACACCACAGGTGTAGACAAGCGGGGAACTTTTAACACTCACAACAGCAAAATGTTAGGTGCTGAAATAGCTATCATACAACAACTTGTGAAAGAGGCTGAGGGTGGTGAGGATGTGAATGCTGCCGAGCAACCCACAATGAGGAGACAGAGAAGAGTTTACAGACCCAGGGTAACCTACCAGGGACTACATGAGCTGGAGATATTGGAGCCCTATAGGGTGGACAGGGACCTCCTACAGCAAATTGTCGAGCTGTGCCGGCCATGCCTCACACACAGAACTAACAGAGGAGAACCCATCCCAGTGGATACCAAGGTGTGTGTAGGCCTATGAATACTAGCTACAGGTACCTTCCAAAGGCCAGCTGGGGATATGATAGGGATTTCACAGGCATCAGCATCCAGGGTACTCCACCAGTTACTGAATGCCATGTCAGCACATGTCGGTGAGTACATATATTTCCCCAACACCCGTGAGGCTTTGGCCAGCAATATGCAACTGTTCCACCAAATAGCAGAATACCCTGAGGTAGTGGGTGCTATAGACTGCATGCACATATGCATCAAAGCACCACCCGGTGAGAGGGGTAGGGTCTACATCAACTGCAAGGGCTTCCCCTCCATCAACTGCCAGATCGTGTGTGATGCCCAGGGCATAATAATGAACGTGTGTGCTGGCTGCCCTGGAAGCTATCACAATTCCCACATCTGGCCTCTGACGCAGCTGTACCAGAGATTTGCCAATGGGCACATCCCACATGGTCACCTAGTGGGGGATGCTGGATACGCAGTGGAGCTGTGGCTGATGATACCCATCAGAAATGCACACACACCTGAACAAGAACTCCATAATGAGGCACACGCACAAACAAGAATCATAATAGAGCATGTGTTTTGGATGCTCAAATCATGGTTCTGGTGCCTGGACACATCTGGTGGAGCCTTGCAGTACTTACCAGCTATATGTACCCAAATTATCCTTGTATGTGCCATGCTACACAATATGATTCTGCAGAAACAGCTGCAGCAGGAACAGTACAGGGCAGGACCACACAGACCCCCCCACCATTGCCAAGGCCTGCATGGGCACAGAGTGACTCAGTGGAGGAACAACATGAGCCTGCCCCAGCAGGCAGAAGGAGATGTGCCCAGTATGCCCTGGCCTTGGCAAAGAGGCAGCGCATAGCACATACACTGACACAGGAAGGACCCAGGGAATAACACCTCTCTCTGACTCTCACATAAAGTAAAAGGGATGCCAAACATTACACTACCTGTGCCTAACCATGTGTAGGGAGTGTACTATGTGCATCTGACATATGCAGCCCTGCAGCACCACCCTCAATACTGGGACACCCATAAGGTAAGTGACTGACACATGCCAGTTGGGGGGGGGGGTCACATACCCAACAACAGTCACAGCCAGCAGGACAGGTGTAGACAAACACAAACAAATGCTGTGCTATGGCCTCTGAATGAGGCCTATGGGTAACCTCCCCCCAAGCCTACACAGACAGACTACAGCAGGCCAGGCAGTGGGATGTCAGTTGTGAAGGCTAGGAAGTCAGACACTAATATGTACATAATTAAAAGCTAAGATCTGTAGTACACTGGTATGCCTCTAGCCAACACGATAGGTAAGACTACAGACTGAAATGGAGTACCCGACATACCAGTACAGTCCTAGTAAATGTGTACAAGTGTCAGGTGTGCCCCCCCCATCCTACGTAGGCAAATAGTAACAGTCAGGTGTACCCCCCCCCCACACTCCTGTGTAGAAATGTAGAAATAGTCAGGTGTGCCCTCCCCCCATCCTACATAGAAATATAGTAACAGTCAGGTGTGGCCCTCCCCAATCCTGTGTAGAAATGTAGAAACAGTCAGGTGTGTGCCCCCCCCCCGCTATGCAGAAATGTAGTAACAGTCCATGCCAAATGATCGATGGATACCCTGCAGAGACAGCATGCTACCTGTTGGTGTACAACATAAAGGTCAGCACTGCAGTACAAACTACCTGGACTTGACCCACACATGCAGTACAGACGGCCATACTGGGCATGCTCATACACTTAGAGAAATGAAGGCAATGTAAGTCAACAACATACTGAAAGGTCATACTGGGCATGCTCAAACACTTAAACACATGAAGGCCATGTCTGCAAACACCGGTGGACCAGACATATCTGGCAGTCGCAGTTGTTAGTGCAGACACTCATCAGTATGCACAACTCATGCCTTGCACACACAGTGGTTAGGAATACAGACATATATGTAAGGACAACACACTATAATAAGCCAAATGTAGACGGACATAGATGTGTGGAAGAGGTTGACTGTGACAAGGAGCCATCCAGGCCTGTCTCACCCAGCACACAGCCAAAGGACACCAAACACATGAGGTGCAGATGTCACTCACTGCAGATACTAACCACCAGTATTTGTCAGCATTATAGACTGTGTGGTGCACATGCCAGCTGTGCAACATGACTGTACAAGGAAGTAGTCATCTAGCAACTGTATACATGTACCTGTGAAATATGACCCTATGTGTGCCCACATGTGGCGTGTCAACCCCTAGATTAATGGGTAATGGCCCATGCATACACACTACAGTCCCCATAGCCCTACTATGACAAGCCTGCTGATGTCATCCAATGTGAAATACACCTTTGGGAGAGTTGTAACCTAGTAATCTCCGTGGTGTGTCCCATAGCTGCATATTGCTGTAGTGTGATAAGTTATTTAGGTAGGAGTTTGAATCCCAGACTTGGCACCTATGTGTGTGTGTGTGTGTCTGTCTGACTGTGTAGAGAGCAAAGCTTTTTAGGGTAGTCACACTCCCAACAATTTAAATGCTCAACCTTGGCAAAGCTGCTAATGTCATCCACCTAGAAATACATCTCTGGGAAGACTGTAGACCAGTAATCTCTATAGTGTGCCCTGTAACTGTGTACTGCTGTCATGTGATACAGTAGTTAGGAAGGTGTTCTGATCCCAGACATGGCAAGTGTGTGTGTGTCTGTCTGACTCTGACTGTGTAAAGAGCAATGCTTTTTAGGGTACTCACACTCCCTACAATTTATATACTTAACTTTGGCAAGGCTGCTGATGTCATCCACCTAGTAATACACCTCTTGGAAGCTGTAACCCAGTAATCTCCGTAGTGCGTCCTGTAACTGCATGCTGCAGAAGCTGTAACCCAGTAATCTCCGTAGTGCGTCCTGTAACTGCATGCTGCTATAGTGTGATAAACTACTTAGGTAGGAGTACTATTCCCAGACATGGCAAGTATGTGTGTCTGTGTATAGAGTAATGCTTATTAGGCTGGTCACACTCCCTACAATTCAAATGCTCAACCTTTGCAAGGCTGCTGATGTCATCTACCTAGTAATACACCTCTGGGAAACTGTAGCCCAGTAATCTCTGTAGCATGTCCTGTAACTGTGTACTGCTGTAGTGTGATATACTAGTTAGGTAGAAGTACTATTCCCAGACATGGCAACTGTGTGTGTGTGTGTGTGTGTGTGTGTGTGTGTGTGTGTGTGTGTGTGTGTGTGTGTGTGTGTGTGTGTGTGTGTGTGTGGCTGTCTGTGTAGAAAGTGATGCTTTTTAGGCTAGTCACACTCCCTACAATCCAAATGCTTAGCCTTTGCAAGGTAGCTGATGTTATCCACCTAGTAATACACCTCTGGGAAGCTGTAGCCTAGTGATTTCTGTAGTGCATCCTGTAACTGCATACCACTGTAGTGTGAAAAACTATTTAGGTAGGAGTTCTATTCCTAGACATGGTAACTGTGTGTGTCTGTGTGTCTGTGTAGAGCGCAATGCCTTTTTAGGCTAGTCACACTCCCGACAATTCAAATGCTCGACCTTTGCAAGGCTGCTGATGTCATCCACCTAGTAATACACCTCTGGGAAGCTGTAGACCAGTATTCTCCATAGTGCATCCTGTAACTGCATACCACTGTAGTGTGATAAACTAGTTAAGTAGGAGTACTATTCCCAGACATGGCAGCAGTGTCTGTGTCTGTCTGTCTGTGTAGAGAGTAATGCTTTTTAGGCTAGTCACACTCCCTACAATTCAAATGCTCAACCTTTGCAAGGCTGCTGATGTCCTCCACCTAGTAATACACCTCTGGAAAGCTGTAGCCCAGTAATCTCTGCAGTGCATCATGTAACTGTGTACCACTATAGTATAATAAACTAGTTATATAGGAGTTCTATTCCCAGACATGGCAAGTGTGGATGTGTGTGTGTGTGTGTGTTCCTTTATCAGTGTAGGGAGCAATGCTTTTGAGTCCATTCACAGACACTACAACCTCCAATGGTCCACTTTGACAAGTGTGCCAATGTCATCAACTGTGAAATATGCCTTTGGGGAAGGGATAAGCCAGTAATCTCTGTGGCGCATGCTGTAACTGTGTACTGCTGTAGTGTGATAAACTAGTTAAGTAAGAGTTCTATTCCCAGACATGGCATGTGTGGATGTATGTGTGTTCCTTTGTCAGTGTAGGGAGCAATGCTTTTGAGTCCACTCACAGACACTACAACCTCCAATGGTCCACTTTGACAAGTGTGCCAATGTCATCAACTGTGAAATACACCTTTGGGGAAGGGATAGGCCAGTAATCTCTGTTGTGTGTGCCATAACTGTGTACTGCTGTAGTCTGATAAACTAGTTAAGTAGGAATTCTAACCCTAGCCTTGGCAACTGTGTGTCTGTCTGACTCTGTCTATGTAGAAGGCAATCCTTTTAAGGGTAGGCACACCCCGTACAATTTAAATTCTCTACCTTGGTGAGGCTGCTGATGTCATCCACCCTGGAATACTCCTCTGGGAAGGCTGTAGCCCAGTAATCTTTGTAGTGCATGCTATAACTGTGTACTGCTGTAGTGTGATTCAGAACTCTGGTAGGATTCTATACCCACCCATGGCAGTTCTGGATGTTTTGTGTGTGTTTCAATGTCTGTGTAGGAAGCAATGCATTAGAGGCTAGTCACACTCAGTACATTTCAAATGCTGTACTTTGGCAACCCGCTGATGTCAGCCAATGTGTTATACACCTTTGGGGAAGGAGTCCTCCAGTAATCCCTATGGTGCATCCTACAACAGCTCCATGCTGTAGTGTGCTGTCGATGTCTGTTAGGGGTTCTATACCCACACATATCGGTTGTGGATGTTTTGTGTGTGTTCCACTGTCTGTGCAGGGAGCAATGCATTTTAGGCTAGTCACACTCAGTACATGTCAAATGCCCTACTTTGGCAATTCTGCTGATGTCAGACAATGTGATATACACCTTTGGGGAACGAGTACTGCAGTAATCACTGTGGCATGTACTATAACTGCATAGTGCTGTAGTGTAATAAACTAGTTAGGTAGGGGTTCTACTCCTGGACATGACAGGTGTGTGTGTGTGTGTGTGTGTGTGTGTGTGTGTGTGTGTGTGTGTGTGTGTGTGTGTGTGTGTGTGTGTGTGTGTGTTTGTACCTTGTATCCTTTGTGGAGGTGGGTATGTGTGTGAAACCTGGGCCCAATGTGTAGTGGGTTTTGCAAATTTCTTATATGGTGGCCCTAGTACATATCACAATGTCCGCTGTACAGGGATAACAGCTGCAAAATAGCTGAGAGGCTGGGGTGCATATCCATACCCATACATGTGACATCAAGGTTACGCAATCACAGTTAGCAACCCCAGTATTACCCAGAGCACACTTTCAACCCATGTCTCATACACACACACACATGCCGAGGCAACAGCCAATATGTGTGTAGTACACTGCATATCGGTGACTGATAGTAACTATGGTGTGAATGCAGTGGACTACAAAGGGCATGGCACCCTGTCCATCAGTACGATAGGCACATACTTGCAGGCAGTGCGCCTTCAGTATGTTTCCCACTGGACTCCTGCAACAACTGTGGTTCCATCAAATGTGATCCACAAAGGACATACCATGCCTTACACACATGCCCTGTATGGACAGATACCACTGACACCAGGGAATACCTGTAGCATGCTATAAATGTAGGTGCAGGGTCAACCTGCTATCCATTACCTGGCCCCGCCACATGAGGGGTGGGACTGTCACATCTGATGATAACATTCTGTGTACACAACATGGGCCAGAAAAAACAGGTACACTTCCACATGCCACTGTACATGAATGTGGGATGTGTGCACATCCCAAACACCGTCCATGTCATGGCATATAGAACACATACATGGCAAGCATTGCACAGCACTGGCCATGCACAATAGTAACCCAGGTGACTGGATGGTGAATACTATACCCTCCTGTGTGAGCCATTCCAGACACTACACACTTAGCCATAATGCAGACCATTCTCATGTGGCCTGATGCCAAGGTATACCCCTCACCTAGCCTTGTACAGCCATCTGGCACTGTCAACCACTACACACCCATGAAGCAATGCACACATGCATGCCGGTACTAGCACCCTGTGTCTGTGTGTGTGGTGTATGATGATTCTGACCACATTCACACCCAGCACCACCCCCATTGGCATACTAATGCATGCTTTCTAATGTCAGACACCATCACATACCCTTTGAAAATAGAAACCCAGGATAACCCCTTTGGGTCAATTGATACCTATGCATTACTGTATTGTGGCAAAGTAACTGGTTAGGAAGTGTATTCGTTACCCTGCCAAGTGTGGCAATGTATATGAGTCCCTTAGAGAGTGTGGCTGTGTTGACACTGACACCTGTTCATGTGGACAGGCTTGTGTGTGACACCTACTGTATCACAACAGTGTTGCAGATGTCACTCACCAGCACATATATGTCTGGACAGCTCACCAACATGTAAGCTTTGTCGTGCATGCAATAACTGCATATCCAATTGATAGCTATGTATAGTCAGCCAGGTGTTTGAAACCCTGTACTGGTAGGTGTGTGACACAACCATGCTTAGGTTTTACTCGCCCACACCTTCCCTGACATACTTTGTCTCTCTCTGTCCCTCTCACACTCGCTCTGGTGGATGTGGGATGTACACCTGCTTTGCTAGGCAGCAACTTGTGTTTTGTAAGTGATAGTCATGATCAGCTGATGGCCTTTGCACCAATTGCAGTCCTTCTCTAGCAGAGTGCATGTGGAAAAGCTGTGGTAACATTCCCATAGCCAGTTGCATGGAAACACACTCCAATATCTAGGAACATCATGTTAGTGTTGGCCCTTTACATTCACTGTGGGCAGGAACTAGATCTGTTGTTTGGCAAACAGCATCTCAGATGGATTGGGGATTTACCTCTAACAACATACACTGTGGAAATAGGGCAACACACAGGAGTGGGATGTGCCTGACCTGACTACAGACTGTAAGTGCTGCTATACTGCATGTGGAATAACGGTTTAACAGTGTGTGTGTGTGGATATGGCTGTCTTACATATTGTAATACCTGCCATGTCAGTTCTATGTTTATCAGAAATCCACATCTGCAGGGTCGTCTGCATACTGGGCAGTGTGTTGTGCTCTTGGTGTCATGTGTTACCCACAGAGCATGTATCTGTGAACTGCAGAAGGTAGTGTGAGGATTGCAGTCTGTAGGTTGTGAAAACCGTGACAGTTACTGACTTCATATCCCTCATAGGACACATGTTGCAACAAACCCTGTTACGACAGCACATGTATGAGGTTATCACAGCAACATGTCAATATTGACCCTGTGTATGTGCTTCCAGCTACAACTCTGTCAACCTTTGTACATATGTCATGCATTAAGAGGTGCATATGTGCTGTATACCATCATTAGCGTCATCATATCTGATAGCAAGCTAGTGAAATATCAGACTGCTACACATGTTATGTACAGTACGGGTAATATTTGATGACATTACCAGGACATTCCATGGTCATTTGTACAGTACTGAGGTTTGTGTAACTATGGTGAATGTCGACAGTGTGTGTATTGTTAACATGTTCTTTAGCCTGTGTACAGACTATGGTAGATGTCATTGTTATAGGTCCCATCCTATCTGATGCTACATGCTGCTCCACTGTATGTTACCTTATTGGTTTACATGTTTGTAGGGTCATACACACACACATGTCCCATAACACAGACAGACAGCAGACCACACCGTGTAGCAGCCCAGTATATGTAGGGTTAGTCTGTGAGTGCCACATATGAGGATGGTGTTGAACAGATAGTCCATATACTGTACTTTTATGCTAGCTTACCATATGTGGGTGTGAGCGTGTTCACATTGGATGTGGTTATGCACCTTCACGCAGGTGTATCTTACTCTGTGCTGTGACATGCCTGCAGAGCCTGCTATATATGCAGGTACATGTGCATTCCCCCATTGGAGATGTTGGCAAGTGTTGAGCCAGTCTGCCTGAAGCCTGCACAGTGCATTGTTACATGTCTAGCAGCTTAGTGTACTTATCCAGTGAGATGTCATGTGGAGATACTTGCTGGATGTACTGCTGCCGGGTCTCCCTTAACAGTCATGTATGTCAGACAGAGCAGTGGGATGCTGTACAGATGTATGTCAATATCTAGTGGGTAGTATGTGGCCATGGCACCCCTGTACCAATGGTTATTATGTGTCAGGCCATACAGGGGTGTGTGAATGCATAACCTATGGTGGCATATGTATACCAGTCGTTACGTGTTATACCCATCTACATGGCTGTTAACATCCATATTGTCATGCATAGTACACATGTTTAGCACTAAGGGGTTCTGTGTATACCTCTGGACTGTAAAGAGTGTTTCAGAATGTCCACATATATTGGCCAATATCTGTGCTGCAGTCCACAGGGGCATTACATGTTAGCAGTGGTACTTTACTAGGATGTCCTTAGCATGTCTGTCAGTAGCCAATGGCACACATGTGGAAAGCAGATGCTCTCTTTCCTTTCTCTCTTTCCTCTTAAAAAAAATGTATCTGCTTTTACTGTATTTGTGTTTCTTCCTACTTTATTTTGCTTTTGTGTCATCTTAAAAAGTACTCAATTGTATTTATTACTGCTTGGTGTAACTCATTCTAAGCCTTTTAGTTTAAGCACTTGGGCTTCAGACCAGTTGTTTTACATTAAGAAGTTTTGTGGTCTGCACTGTAGTGGCAGAACAGGTAGCTTACATCCTTCTAAGTTGGGAACTGCTGATTGAGGGCTCAGTGTCTGTTATTCTAAAAGTGTATTATTTCTGGTTTAAGCACTTGGGCTTCAGGCCAGTTATTTTACATTAAGAAGGTTCGTGTTCTATACTATTGTGGGAGGAGAGGCTGGACTCTGCCCTTCTGAGTTGGGAATTTCTGGTTAAAGGCTTATAGTGCCTGCATATTTGAACTGCTTCTTACTGAAATTGGTACACCTTGTTTGCTGTAGCATAGACTAGATCCAGGCCTGCTGAATCTAGCTTTGTTTGTATAACTTGAGCACTAATCCAGGCATTCTTTAAAGTATTCAATTGTATTTATTACTGCTTGGTAGTAACTTGATTAAAGTGTAGCTATCATTCTAAGTCTTTTGGATTATGCACTTGGGCTTCAGACCAGTTGTTTTACATTAGGAAGGATTGTGGCCTGCACTGTGGTGGCAGGACAGGTAGCTTACATCCTTCTAAGTTGGGAACTGCTGATTGAGGGTTCAGTGTCTGTTATTCTACAAGTGTATTAGTTCTGGTTTAAGCACTTGGGCTTCAGGCCAGTTATTTTACATTAAGAAGGTTCGTGGTCTGCACTCTTGTGGGAGGAGAGGCTGGACTCTGCCCTTCTGAGCTGGGAATGTCTGGTTAAAGGCTTATAGTGCCTGCATCTTTGAACTGTTTCTTACTGAAATTGGTACACCTTGTTTGCTGTAGCATAGACTAGATTCAGGCTTGCTGAGGGTTGGGAGGGTGGCCTAATGGTTAAGGTATTTACCTTACAAACACAAGGTGCTTGGTTTGAGTCTCACAAGGGATAATTGCCTAGGCTTAAAATGGCTTGCAAGGGCAGTTAGCCTAGTACTAATCTATGAACCTATGAATCAATGAATCTAGCTTTGTTTGTATGCTTGTTATTTCCCTGAAACGCTAATTCCACCTAAAACATGGCTTTTCAGCACTTCTCTGGATCCCTAGTGATATCCGCATTGCTTACTGTACTTATTTCCTTGTCTCACTTGAAACAAAGTTACTGTTTGCTTTTTTTTTTGCATTTGGTCCTAGCAGCAGGGAACTCAGAAAAGCGACTACTTTCTGGATTTAAGTATCTTTGCTTTTTTTCACTTGGAATAGCTTCTGTAGCTTACCCTGAACTAGCTTGAACTGTGTTTTAACTGTTTGCTGCATTATTTTAAAATCTGCACTTAAAGTTACATTTTAGTCAAATTTGATCAAAAGTTTGCTGTTTGTTTGTTTAATTTAACTGTGGAGGCTGCCCACTAAAGTGTGCTAGCCTGTGTAACTAATTTATCACTGTTTCTGCATTTTCTGTGTGTTTCTACCAAAAAAACAAAAAAACAAAAAATAATCCTTGTTTTCCCGCCTTCCTCGACTAGTTTAGACCAGTTTACAGGCATTGCTGTATTCTGGGCTGTGGTGTAGTTCCTGTGTTGTCCATTACCTTACTTGGATAGAAGGAAGTTTCTTTGCTCACCAGTGGGAGTGGGGAGCCTTGAGCAGCCTACCTGTCCCTGTAGGAAGTGACCTCAGCACAAGAAGCTGTAGTAATTGGTTGTTTTTGACCATTTCTAGCTCTTTTGTAGTTCACTGTTTAAAATCCGCATTTGCACTGCTTTGCACGGTTGTGCGCATAGCGCAGCGCCGGTTAAACAAGGTTAAACTTTTTCTGGCTCCGCCAAGTCTGCTCATCAAATTTTCCCTTAAGGAAGCTCTACTCTTAGTATAACCAGACTACTCACTATATTATAAGCCTAGCACTTGTTCTCAATACTTCTCTACTAAGTAAGCACTCTCGTACTAAGTAAAGCACTACATCTACTTACCACCCCTGTGAATTTCCACTTCCTTTAAAGGTACAGCACTCCCTTATACTGTTCTAGCATGTCGAGTGGTAGATTACTGGCGTCGTCTCCAATTCAGCTGGTCAATCTGGGTATCTTGAGACAATGCTACAACTGTTTCATGTACACAGACAACCAACTCCTCCTCCCAACAAACACAAATACATGTGAGAGATGCAACTATATAGCCAAACTGGAGGCTGAACTCTCTCAACTCAGGGCTGGCATGACCAGACAGGAGGAGATGGCAACCACACACACAACAATCCCAGTCCCACATATACCTACCACAACTGCAAACCAAACACATAAAAACACAAAGACATACTCAGAGGCTCTAATAAAAAACTTACCAAAACAACAGAGGCTCCCAAAGCAGACATCCAAAAATCCACCACCTCAAAACAAAACACATGCAACACATACTTCAGTAAATCAGTGTGTCAACCAATCACAGCCCTTAAGGCCAAACACCTTGCCTGATACACTAGTAATAGGTGACTCTATAGTCAGACACACTGATGTCCCGCTGACCAGGCTGAACAAGGAGAAGGTGACTGTGAGCTGTCTATCGGGAGCTAGGATCTGCCACATAACACACGCACTCAGATCACTCCAAAGCAAGTACAAATATGACTCCGTCATTGTCCATGCTGGTGTGAATGACCTGAGATGTACCTCCCTGGACTACATGAAAAGAGACATAGAGGAGCTCTCCGATTATGTAGCCCAGGCTGGTATGACCCAGACCCTGAGCAGCATCCTGCCCTCACCAAGAATGATACCACAATACAAAGACAAGATGATCAGCTTTAACAATTGGCTCAAGTACTGGTGTCATTCTAAGGGGATCCAATATCTGTCTGCCTGGGATGACATGTTGGACAAGCCACGCTGCTTCGCAAGGGATGGCTTACACCTGTCACCACTGGGCTTCCGGATATTGGCTAAGGCTCTTGCCACCCCCATAGTGCCTTTTTTAGGCAAGGCTCAAAAGAAAAACCCACCTTCTTAGAAAACAAATATGGAAAAAAACTAAGGGTAATGCTGCTCAACACCAGAAGTCTAAATCTCAAGATGCAGGCACTTGATGCACTCCTCAGCATGGAGAACATCGACGTCTGTGCAGTAACTGAAACCTGGTTCAAGGCTCCAGAGAGCACCCCAGTGCTACCAGGCTATACCTCGTATCATGCTTTTCGGCCCCAAAACCCGGGCCGAACCACAAAGGGAGGGGGAGTGTCCATATTCATCAAGGACACCCACACCTCCAGGTTAGTAGCAACACATGAAGCATCAGAGAACATACAGGTGCAACTAACCATAGGCAAAACTGCTATACAACTGGTAGCATGTTACAGACCACCCTCCCAATCTCAAGAACCCCACTCAGCCTTCCTGAAGACATTGGAGGATATGAATGTATTACAAAATACCATCATGCTAGGAGACTTCAACTACCCAAACATAGATTGGGTACATTATTCTAGCCCTAATACCCTAGCCCAAAGGTTCCTGGAATTCATAAATTCAAATGCACTGGAAAAACTAGTCACCTCTCCCACTAGGGGAGATAATATACTAGACCTGATCATCACAAACATGGGGACAAAATGCTCCACACTGGAAGTATACCCCTCACTAGTGAGATCTGACCACAAACTAATCACCCTGGATGTACATATCCCACCTCCACCCCAAGCACAAAAGACCACCTTGAAAAACTTCTCAAAAGCAGACTTCACTCTTCTTAAGACTGAGATGGTATCCTTTAAGCCCACTGTGCCAGTGGATATCACATCCCACAATGCCGAATCCTTCACAAATGCTTTTTATGGACATCTCCAAGAATGCATGGATCATGCAATCCCAAACAAATCCAAGTCCCTCTCCACCAAAGGTAAGCGTCCTGTCTGGTGGACCTCAGCCATAAACAAATTGTATAACAAAAGAAGGAAGCTACTGCACGTCAGTGCAAAATCCCATGAAGGGAAGACATCTCTGATCAACATTAGCAGAAAACTACGTTCTCTCATAAAAACATCCAAGGCCAACTTTGAGAGAAAAATCGCTAAGGACACTAAAGATAACCACAAAGCCTTCTTCAGCTATGTTAGAAACCTGGGTGGAAACCCTCAGATATGCTCAGAGTTGGTTCACAACAACATAAAATACACTGAACCCACAGATATTGCCAACATTCTGGCTGACAGGTTCAGTGCAAATTTCTCCCCTCCTTCACCCCCAAAAGAAGAAATACTTATCCCAGCTGAATGTAATCTCCCTGTCATCTCAGATGTCGAAGTGAGAACCGCCCTAAACAAAGCAAAAAACACAGCATCAGTGGGACCTGACGGTTTCCTGGGTTGCGTGTTATGTGAACTCCAAGAGGAGCTAAACCCACACATAAAAATGCTATTTAACCTTAGCCTTACTTTGGGATACGTACCTGAACACTGGCGTACAGCAACAGTGGTCTCACTTCACAAGGGGGTGCCTCTACAGACCCTGGAAACTACCGCCCCATAAGCTTAACCAGCCTGGTCTGCAAAGCTATGGTAAGAATCATTATGGAACTCATAAACAGAGACATAGGGGACCTACAGACACTTGACCCCACCCAGTTCGGCTTTGTAAAGGGCAGATCCTGCCATTTAAACCTGGTTGACTTTTTCGAAACAGTCACTAGAGCCATTGATGAGGGCAAAGCATACCTGGACTTGGCTAAGGCCTTCGACACAATACCCCACTCAGGCATCATAGATAAGCTCAACAGCTTAAAAGTAAACCCTTATGTCACTAGATGGGTTGCAAACTGGCTAAAGGACAGAACCCATAAAGTTAAAATCACTGGAGCAATGTCAGACTCAAAGCCAGTCAGAAGTGGTGTCCCACAGGGATCTGTCCTGGGACCCCTCTTGTTCGGCATTTATTTCTCAGATGTTAAAGCAAACATGGGAGGGCTGTGGCTGACAAAGTTCGCAGATGACTGCAAACTAGGCACCATAGTTGATACACCAGCAGACACACACATCCTACAAAAAGGCCTCACAGAAATGGACAACTGGTGCCGGAGTCACGGCCTTAAACTAAATGGCAAAAAATGTATAGTCATCCCCTTTGGGAAAAACAAAGTACCCACAAATTATCACATAGACAGCAACCCACTGAGTACGGAAAAAGTAATCAGAGACCTAGGGACCCAAGTCAACAGCGACCTCTCATTTGACACTCACGTTGCCAAAGTGGTTAGAAAAACATTCTACCTTGCACACCTCATCATGAAGGGATTCACATCCAGATCCAAGGATGTCATTGTACCCCTATATTCCTCCCTCATTAGACCCATGATTGAGTACAATGCCCCATTTGGTATGTACCTCACCCGGCATTTGCAACAGCTGGAGAGACCACAAAAGTACCTCACCAAGAGGATCAAGGGTCTCCAACATATGTCTTATTCTGCCAGACTAAAGAAACTTCAGCTCTATTCAGTAGCATACCGCCTGCTCAGAGGTGATTTCTGCCTGACGTACAAGGCCATATCCAATCAGGATCTGATGGACATGCTCCACCTCAAAAAATCCAAATCCATCAGGACCACGAGATCTAAAGACTTAAACCTCGGCACAAGTATGAATAGGACATGCTGGAGGGATAGATTCGTAACCCAGAGGCTTCCCATGCTTTGGAACAGGATCCCAGTTCATATTAGGCAGAGCCCCTCACTGACTCTTTTCAAGAGAAATCTTGATGAGTGGATGGGAGATTGTATGTTTACCCCAGGGGTCACATCTGTGTCACTGCTAGACAGGGGCACAGTAAACTAATTCTATTATATAAGGGGACCTTCATTGTGTCACTACTAGACAGAGGCACAGTATTCTAAATTTATTCTGTACAAATTTTGTACCATTTCATGGGGTGGCAAAAGCCACATCACTATGGCGAGGCTTACAAATGCCCCAGGGCAGATAGCCTAGTACTATACTATGAAACTATGAAACTAAGTTACCTGTAACACATTGCATTTAAGTTACCTGGCACTTGCTCACTAAGTCAGCACTAAAAAATTAAAAGCACTACACCCTCACAAACTCCCCTTGAGTACCTTGTTCCCCATTGGCCCTTTTTTCAATTATAAAGGAATTCCCAATACTATTCTAGCATGTCCAAAGGTCAGTTGTCAATCTCCTCTCTGGTCCAGCTGGTGAATCTGGGAATCTTGACGCAATGTTACAACTGCCTCATGTACACAGACAACCCTCTCCTCCTCCCAACAAATTCCAACACATGTGAGAGATGCAATCATATAGCCAAACTGGAGGCTAAGCTCTCTCAACTCAGTACTGGCATAACCAGTCAGGAGGGGAAGGAAACCACACTCACTACAATTCCAGTCTCACATAGACCTACCACGACAGCAAACCAAACACATAAACACACAAAAACATACTCGGAGGCTCTAAATAAAAATCTGCCTAAGCAGCAGAGACCTCCAAAGCGGACACCCAAGCAACCACTACCCCAAAACAAAGCACATGCAACACATAGCTCACAAAGCCAGTATGCCGAACATTCACAGCCCTTAAGGCTAAACAACACACCTGATACACTTGTAATAGGTGACTCTATCATCAGGCACACTGATGTCCCACTCACCAGGCTGAACAAGGAGAAGGTCATGGTGAACTGCCTGTCGGGCGCTAGGATCCGTCACATAACACACGCACTCAGGGCACTCCAAGGCAAGTACAAATATGACTCAGTCATTGTCCATGCTGGTGTGAATGACCTGAGACGTACCTCCCTGGACTATATGAAAAAAGACATAGAGGAGCTCTCTGAGCATGTAGCCCAGGCCGGTATGACCCTGACCTTGAGTAGCATCTTACCCTCACCAAGAATGATGCCACAATATGAAGACAAGATGATCATTTTCAACAATTGGCTTAAGTATTGGTGTCATTCAAAGGGGATCCAATGCCTGTCAACCTGGGATGACATGCTCGACAAGCCACGATGCTTTGCTAGGGACGGCTTGCACCTGTCACCCCCGGGCTTTTGGATATTGGCTAAGGCTCTTGCTACCCCCATAGTGCCTTTTTTAGGCAAGGCTCAAAAGACAAACTCACCTCCATAGGTATCACAAGGGATAAGAAACTAAGAGTAATGCTACTCAACGCCAGAAGTCTAAACCTCAAGATGCATGCACTCGAAACTCTCCTTAGCATGGAGAACATCAATATCTGTGCAGTAACAGAAACCTGGTTCAAGGCTCCCGAGAGCACCCCAGCACTACCAGGTTATACCTCATACCATGCTTTTCGGCCCCAAAACTTGGACTGAACCACAAAAGGAGGGGGAGTATCGATATTTGTCAAAGATACCCACACCTCCAGGTTGGTGGCACAGCACGAAGCATCAGAGACTATCCATGTGCAACTAACAGTGGGTAAAACTGCCTTCCAGTTTATAGCCTGCTACAGACCACCCTCCCAAACCCAGGAACCCCACTCGGCCTTCCTGAGAACACTGGAAAATATGAAGGTCTCTCCAAACACCATTATATTGGGCAACTTCAACTACCAAAACATAGACTGGGAGCATTACTCTAACTCCAACACCCTAGCCCAAAGGTTCCTAGAATTTATAAACTGAAATGCTATGGAACAACTTGTTACCACTCCCACAAGAGGGGAAAACATACTGGACCTGATCATCACCAACATGGGGACTCTATGCTCCAGACCAGAGGTGTATCCCTCACTGGTAAGATCAGACTATAAACTAATCTCACTGGATATTCACATCCCGACCCCACCCCCTGCCCAGAAAAGCACAGTGAAAAGCTTCTCTAAAGCAAATTTCACACTCCTCAAAACCGAGGTGGAATCCTTCAAAGCTCCCGGGCCTGTGGAAAATATGGCCCAGACCGCAGAATCCTTTATAAACGCATTCTATGAACACCTTCAGGAATGCATGGATCATGCAATCCCAAATAAAACCAAGACCCAGTCTTCCAAAGGCAGACGTCCAGTCTGGTGGACCCCAGCCATAAACAAACTATACAATAGAAGGAGGAAGCTACTACATGATAGAGCAAAATCCCAAAAAGGGAAGGCATTTCTGATCAGTATTAGTAAAAAACTACGGGCACTCATAAAATCGTCTAAGGCCAGCTTCGAGAGAAAAATTGCACAGGACACTAAGGATAATCACAAGGCTTTCTTTAGTTATGTTAGGGACCTGGGTGGGAATTCCCAGATATGCTCAGAATTAGTCCAAATTGACAAAAAATACACAGAACCCACAGACATTGCCAACATCCTAGCTGACAGGTTCAGCACAAACTCCCCCCCCCTCCCCACCAAAAGGGTGAATATCTATCCCAGCAGAGTGCTGCCCCCCTGACATCTCAGATGCTCAGGTAAGAGCCGCCCTCTCCAAAGCAAAAAACAAAGCATCAATGGGACCAGACGGTGTCCCAGGCTGCGTCCTACATGAACTCCAAGAAGAGCTAAACCCAAACATAAAACTACTGTTCAATCTCAGCCTTACTACAGGATATGTACCCAAAGAGTGACGTGCAGCAGTAGTGGTCCCTCTCCACAAAGGTGGTGCCTCAATGGATCCTGGAAACTATCGCCCATAAGCCTGACTAGCTTGGTCTGCAAAGCTATGGAAAGGATCATCATGGACCTCATAAATAAAGATATTGGGGACCTACAGACACTGGATCCTACCCAGTTCGGCTTTGTTAAGGGCAGATCCTGCCTCTTAAACCTGGTTGATTTCTTTGAAACAGTCACCAAGGCCATTGACGAGGGGAAGGTGGTCCACACAGCCTACCTGGACCTCGCAAAAGCCTTCGATACAATACCCCACTCGGGCATTATAGATAAGCTCACCAGCTTAAATATAAACCCCTTTGTCACTAGATGGGTTGCAAACTGGCTCAAGGACAAAACCCACATGGCTAGAATTGCTGGAGCCATGTCAGACTCCAAACCAGGTACAAGTGGCGTCCCACAAGGCTCAGTCCTGGGACCTCTCTTGTTCGGTATATATTTCTCGGAGGTACAGGCAAACACAGAAGGACTGTGGCTGACCAAGGTCACAGATGACTGCAAACTGGGCACCATAATTGACTCTCCAGCCGACACAAGCATCCTCTAGAAGGGCCTCATAGAAACAGACAACTGGTGCCAGAGCCACGGCCTCAAGCTAAACGCCAAAAAGTGTATAGTCATCCCCTTTGGCAAAAACAAAGTGCCCACAAATTACCACATAGGTGGTAATCCATTAAGTACAGAAGAAGTAATTAGGGACCTGGGAACCCAAGTTGATAGCAATCTCTCATTTGACAACCACATGGCCAAAGTGGTTAGAAAAACATTTTATATAGCCCACCTAATCATGAAGGGATTCACATCTAGATCAGGGGAGGTCATCGTGCCTCTTTACTCATCCCTCATCAGGCCCATAATTGAGTACAATGCCCCTTTTGGGATATACCTTACCAGACACCTGCAGCAACTGGAAAGACCCCAAAAGTACCTCACCAAGAGGATCAAAGGGCTCAAACAGATGCCATATGCTGCCCGATTAAAGAAACTCCAGCTCTACTCAGTGGCATACTGCCTGCTCAGAGGCGATCTGTGCCTGATGTATAAAGCCATGTGCAACCCAGAATTAATGGACATGCTGCACCTCAGAAAATCCAAATCCCATCAAGCTACGTGCTTGAGAGACTTGAACCTCGGCACTGAAATAAATAGGACATGCTGGAGGGACAGATTCATAACCTAGAGGCTCCCTTCACTCTGGAATAAAATCCCAATCCAGGTTAGGCAGAGTGCCTCATTGACTCTCTTCAAGAGGAATCTTGATGAGTGGATGGGAGATCGTAGGTTTACCCTGGGTATCACTTTTGTGTCACTGTTAGACAGAAGCACAGTATACTAACCTCGAATAAGGGCATAGCAAAATTAATTTAAAATGGGTGGCGAAAGCCAAACACATTCTGGCTAGGCTTATAAATGCCCTAGGGCAGATAGCCTAGTATGAACCTATGAACCTCCCACACACACCATGTCTGTCAAGACAATCCCAGTTACAGTAGCAATAGTCTACCAATATACCTGCTATACATACCTGACATCCACTTGCACTATGATGTTGGGATTATAGGGGCTGGGGTAGGTCTACACTCCATGTCCAGGACATATGGTGAGAATATCTGTACATATAATCATATATATATATATATATATATATATATATATATATATATATATATATATATATGTATATATGATTATACATGTACATATTGATATATATATATATATATATATATATATATATATATATATATATATATATATATATATATATATATGATTACACATATACATATTGACATATATAGATGGGTATGTATATGTACATAGATACATATACACACCCAGATATATACATATACAGAACAATAGATGTCTACACATATATAGATAGTATGTATATCGGTATAGATATCTATGCACATGTAGTCATATATGTTGGTATATATATATATATATATATATATATATATATATATATATATATATATATATATATATATATATATATATATATATATACACATAATAAGGCATATCTGTACACATAGGATGTGCATGCATATATAACTATATACACATATATCTATATCATATACGTATACCTATATATACATATATGAGATATATATAATATGTACATACGAAAAGGTGTACACATGGCCATATATATGTAGCACTATACAGATGTGTAGCAGACATATATATGTGTATACCTGTGTATGTACATGTAGACATCTATGCACCTATATTTATACAACCATATATATATCTGTCATGAATAAATGTCACAGTTGCGTATACCCTCCCACACGTATCCCACCATATGTATCTGCTATGTGTATATTATGATAAAACAACATATGTGATGCAACAGTCATATTAATGACAAGGACTACACAATCAAGGACGTAAAGACAAGTGTTCAATACCACTCAATTTGGGTAATGACAGCTATATTGGTAACACAACAGCCTTCCCAGAGTGATCATGGCGTAGTGGTCATGTGTTGTGACTTCAGTGTAAAGGGCCCTGAGTTCATGACCTGCAAGGGCTGCTCATTTTGTTGCTGGGCAGAACAAGGTATGTTGGATACAGAGTGGTTAAGGCAGTGTTTGTGCAATGTAGGCCACACATGTCAGTATCACAACATTGCTAGGCAGGGGTCTAGTCCAAGTGTTGGCAAGTAACAGTGTGCGTGTATGTGGATGGGTCTACATCAGGTTGCAGGGTACACACGCCTCAGTGGGCCACCTCTTCATGTGGCACAGGCAATACCCGGTATAGTAACCTGTGAAATGTGTTTGGCTGTACCCCAGATATTTCACTGCCATGGTGTCAACACAGTGACATACCCAGTTGTGCAATATGACTGCAGACCATCATCATGCTGACACATGTACACCTACAGCACAATTGCATATCAGTTTAGAGACCACAACCAAACAGTGTTACTAACAGCTAGAAGGCATCATTGCAGGATGGCTACACTACCTGACAAATATGCCTCACACTCTACACCCTACAACATGTTACACTGCAGGACTGTGGTACACTGGTGTACAGTCACTGTGTGTATCAGAACCATATTAGCCTGTCCCTGCATCGATGGTATGGATGACAGGGGTGGGGCACAGGTATCATCATATGTACAGGGTGTGGTGTTGGTCTGCCAGAGGCTGAGGGTGCGCTATACATTTCACACCATGTGTGTGGATGAGGGGTGTACTCTGGGGAGCTGGCTGAGGTGATGTGGTGTGTGTAGGTATGAGGTTGCCCTAGGTGTGTTTGCATAGTATATGGGTATGCATGCACACAGTTCTGCTTTGTGGATGCCCTACACAGGTGTTTATGGACAGCTGCAGACCATATGTGGCAGGATGTGCAGTTCACTACCTCTGGCCATGGACACGTGGACTGTGCCTGCCAGGGTTTCCGGGGGCACGTGCAGGTACAGGCGTTGAAGTGCTACTCTCATCTGCTGATGACATTTCTCCGCTGGTACCACATCCCTCCTGAGACTGGCCAGGACCATGTGCACATGGCCTGCTGTGGTATGGTGTGGACAGAACACCCCCGCACTGCTAGGGCTGCTACTGCCACTACAGGAGTCCCTTGGTGTCCTAGCATGCCCACATTGAGTGCCAGCTGTTGGTGTTGCTGGCCCATGTCTATGTGGGTGTCGCCGCATCCCCACCACATGTTGAAGCACGGATGCACCACAGATGATGAGGGCCATCATCTCATTATGCCATCTATCTGCTTGCCCTGTATAAGCACGGATGGTAGCCGCCACTTCATGGAAGTTGTCACCTACAGATACGAGTGCAACCCTCTGAAGCCTAAGGCCCTGTCTGGTGTAACACTCAATATGTGCCTGTGTCACCATTACAGCCTCAAACATGCTTCTGCTGGTTGCAGCTATGCTGCCTATGCCAGGGGCATGATGTCCAGCGGCCCTACCATGAGCACCCTGGGACATCCACCTATGTGGCAGCCTGTCGGACATCCGGCTATGCCTGTTGCAACTGGACACCATAGGCATGATTACCACACTTTCCTGTGCACTGCCACTGAGCACCAGCTGTACCTCTACTATTGCCACTGGTGTTGAGGTGTGTATAGACACTGTAACTGTGTGCAGGGGTGAGGTGGCTAAAAGGGGGTTGTCAAATGTTGGCACAGTGTTGGCCCCTGACAACCCCACCTGTGCCTCAACATTATCATCATCATCATCGGTGCTGTATGGACACCTACATCAGACTGGGTGCAGGAGGGACCCTGACCCACCTCGCCACCTGTGGGGGAAACCAATAACCGCACTTTAAAACCTGTACAGCATTGCTTAACAGTACACACAAACACACACACACACACACACACACACACACACACACACACACACACACACATCTCCATACTACCTGCCTGTCCATGGCTTTACAGACAGCCCCACATATATGTCCATGTGTTACCCCATCCTGCATCACACTTGTTAACATACAAACATTGCTACCACTCATTAACATCACAGTCCTCTAAATGCCTACACAAGTGGGCACAGCACAAGGACTGTTACTACATTACCTACCTGACCTGTGTGTAGTGGAGTAACATGGCCTCAATGCTGTCATTCGGTATGCACCCTCTGTATGGCTGGAATGATGTGCATGGCCCCTATATGTGTGGGCTACTATGTTGTACCCATAATAGCTCCCACTGGTGTGTCATGTGTATGTAATGCTCAGTACATGCTAGATATGCTGCTCCATCGGCCCATCATGTGTCAGCTGTAATATGTGGATACACTCCCTGGTGTTGACTATTACTTCCCCAATGCATCTGTAGAGCTGCATACATGGACTGTAGGTAACCTCTCCGCTGACAGCAATATTAAGTGTGTACCTGGGGTCTACCTTCCTTCTGGATGCCTGATCCAAGCTACAGGCCATATGATACTATTTTCTGTCCTGTGAGTACATGACAGGTATTCCTGGTATGCAATGTGGCACTCCATGTCCATGTGCTGCACGGTCCCAAAGGGGGGTACAGCCATATGAACACCCCACAATCACACATGCATACATGGCCACACACACAAATACACACATGCACACATGCATCATACATGCATCTACCTCCCATCACCCTACCAGAGTGACCCTGCAGGTAAACTAACCACCAGGATGCACACACACACAAACACATACAGGTGAGGTTGCACAATGATTGTACACACAGTCCTCCAATTACCCATCTGCCAACATGCAGAACATATGGTACAGAACAGCATGCAGTTCAGCTATACTCACACCATGCTAGCAGCTGTATACATGTGTATGATGCATGTGCTGTGACTAGGTGATGCCCCTTCTCCTGCATATCTTTGCACCCGTTTACACATTATTGCTGTGCACCTATTCTGTACCCTGCCATGTACTGTGCACCACAACTCACAGGTGTCCAACCATTATGGATTGTGTAGTACCATGTCAGTTATGCCAGCTGTATCTCTCAGAGCTCCTATGCATTTCAGCAATACATACCTGGGATGATATGTCATTGGTGAATGCTGATGCCTGATTTACAGCTATCAACATCAACAGACCATGTATGGCCACTGCAGAAATGCTTACACTGACAACCATCAGAGCATACAATGGCTATGTGGGGGTGTACACACCTTTATTGCTATTACAAACACATCCGTGATCTGCCATAGGACCACAGCACTGCAGATCTTAGAGGTGCACATGCCCGGTATGTAACATATGTCCTGTACTTTCACATGCAGTATCAACAGATTGTGTTAGGTGTGCAGCGGCTGATCACAATGCATACACACCATGTGGGGATATGTGTGCACACCCTTATCATGACAGTATATCACACCTCTTGTTGTGTGTGCTACAGCTGTCACTGCTCATGGCAGGGGTATACCAGCGTGGGCCTTCTGCAATTGCCAGTGTATGTTCAGCCTACCCTACACATGTCCCCCTATTCTACATGATTGCAAGGTCTACTCGTGTGCACATCCCATGGTGTTCACTCAATGCCGTCACTACTGCAGTGTGGGTAGGGTTATGGCTGCCACAGGTCCTGGACTTGACGATATGCAGATACAGTCATTCCTACCATCCTTCGGATCCCTGATGTAGTGCACTGGTGCTTCATGCTGAGACCTCCCCCCTCAGCATTTATGCAGATGCATGACAGATAAACCCTACACATATGTGTCAGCTTGCAGTGTCCCATACACTGCACACCACATGTTGCAGCTTACACCCAACTGATAATACTGTAATGTCATATGCCATAGCATATCTCAGCAGCACTTGGCATTGCCCTACAGGTATGTACACTGGTGTTGCACTGTATATGGGTGTTGTCCAGAACATGTCGCTACTGTAGGCCATGTCTACCAACAGTATTTTACCCCCCTGTGGACACATTCCGCAATGACAGGATGTCAGTTGACATGCAGGTGTATGACATACCCTTTCAATACCCCATCATGTTCACCCATGTGAGATCATGCATTTCACAAAAACAATACATGCACATGTACAACATGCATTCAGGGTAGCTCTGTGTGCATGGAATATAATATCACCATTACATCTCTGGTGTGTTGGCATGCATCTACATAGGACATACTCACCAACTTCAGGCTTCTGCCTTGCTGTTACCCCGGAGGGACCTACATAAGTGGGTGAGAGATGCAATGTCAGTGGCCACACCTGTGGCACTGCTACAGGCTAGTCCAGTGCTACCATACATCAACTGTAAATTCACGCAATACTACCACATCTGGACATCTGTTTATCACTACAATGCAGCAACACATTATTTGTATGACATATCAGATATACATGATCTACCTGTACCACTGTGGATATTTACACAACAGTGGACTACTGATGTGCCCTGTGTCCTTACCTGCACGCTCCTCAGCTGGTGTGTGGGTGACACCCACCTCCATGAAGGGGTCCAGTGGTTGATGGTGTTCTGGACAGGCAGGTGCTACAAGGTTGGCCAGGAGCTCCTTCACATGTGTCAGGGGGGGATGGATGACATGATCCCCCCCCCCCATGGCAAGGTGATCCCCTCGGACTGAGGCAGCACGCCGACGGGCATTGTGAAGCAGGTCACTGCAATGATGCTGGACCTGCTCATAACTGTAGTTATGCAGGCTGACATCATTGACCCTGTGGATGAGATCGTTCCACAGAGTGGTCTGCTCCTGCTGATCTTGTGCTGTCCTGCCAAACAGGACCTAGTAGTGCTGAACCAGGTGGATTATGATGACCTCATTCTCTTCCGCTGAATACACCAGCAGTCTAATGTGTGCCATCTTGCCTGAGAAACATGAGGATGGGAACAGGCCTGAGTGACTCATATGGCAAGGTTAGCACAGTTCATATTACACATCTCTGTCACCCCCTCCCCCACCATATCAGCTTCAACAGACCATACACACAACTCATTAGGTATGGCTACAGCTTAACTACCATTTGGACATATTGTGTATAGTACCACACCTTCTGCTATGTGATTGTTGCAATGTCCCCTGTGTGGACACTAACATTGCTGGCCTGTTACAGATTATTCACTTGCATGCCATTGTCAGGGCCACTATGGTTACATATATGCCAGTGGTATGGCTGCTCTGAGATTGCTGCACATCTGACAGTCTGTGTTATAGGGGGGATCTGTGCATGCTGTTGGACATGTACTGGGATTTTGTGGACCATTACTACCAACATATGTACTATAGCAGAACACCAGGACACCAAACCAAGGATCCACAATGAAATAACAGGAACAATACTCCACCACAGCAATTATGGAAGAAATTACATCAAACGTGAAGCAAAATCCTTTTATTCCAGCAAAAATTCCAGACTAAGCGCTTTCACCAGTAAACTGGTATCATCAGAGTCTGCTGAAACAGTCTTCCATCCATACTTAAATAGCAACCAAACATTCCCAATCATTCAATTAATTAAACAATTAACCATTTAAACCTTTCCTATCTGATGTTAAAGAAAAAAACACTTTTTAAAAATAAAAACAGCAATCTAAAACCATTTGAGAATTATATACATAAAATAATTCTGTAATCTTTCCCAATGAACATGTGTAAAAATATAAGTTTATATACCCAAATAATTCTTTGTTACAAGTACATAACATGTATACCATACTTTATACAAAATTTATATATAACTCGATAATATAATCCATTAAATTATTTGTGCAATATACATCTTAAATATACAATATAAAAATTAAATTTGTACATATCAATTTATTCAAAAAAATGTATAAACAATAACTATGTTATGTAGTTAAAATCCTGTTAATTATTTATATCAATTACGACGTTGTTCGAAACATTGATATATCTGTAATAACAGAATGTTATATCTAAATGTAATAACTCAATTTCAATGTTTAACAATTACATAGGCCACAATAAAGGCATTTTGCATAAGAATAATCCATTCCTCTTTACAAAAGAACTACCATGTCAACAATAGACAATAATTCATATCTACTGTATATTCATCATATTATACTGGCTTTACATTTAAGGTGAGGCTTTAAGGAAATATGGTCATTCAGACCAGGGAATCTGGTGGCATTTAATCTCATCTGCCACTCAGATTCCAATACCGCTACTCTATTATTAATGTCTCCAGGGGAAAACATATGTACTATGACAGTGACACAATAACAAGTATATGTTCCACTGGCCAGCTGATCCACCTCTCCACACCCATCTGACCAGGATACCGGGCCACGTCACATGTGTGTGCCAACCTGGGGCCTCTTTGTGTACTGTTACAGCAATACCATCAGGTGGAGCCACCCAGGGGATGTTGGCCCACCCCCCTCAGGACACACACCACCATGTTCCTGTCCCCTGAGCTCAGGTCTAGGGTCTGTTCCATACCAGACTCCAGAGACACATGAGGGATGTGCTACATCAGTCTGAGGCACCCAGTACACATTCACACGGCCAACATGCTCCTCCTGCTCAGCTGCCAGACCTGGCACCTTCAGGACATGGACTGCTGTTGTGAATGGCAGTTGGTTGGAGCCTTGTTCCCACTGTACCCATATTGGGGACCATGGGACATCCATATCACGGACCACACACACCATCCACGGTGTTTACCCACCACATGTTCCACGTACCACCCCTATAGACTGTCCTCTATATCTATCAATCCTGACCACCTCCATGTGTGTATCTGCCATACTTCCCCATATTCCCACTGCATACTTCACAGGCGGGGACATTGTGGTGCTAGGATGGGACTAACATGTGACATACCCATCCATGGTGCGCACACTGCCAGCTGTAGATATCTGTGTGTATTGCTATGTGTTCTGCTGTCTAGCACATAGCACACATCACTGTGGTAGTGATATATCGGACATGTCTTTCCATACATACATATCTGTTTGTGTGTGTGTTTGTACAGATGTAGACATTTGCATATTGGTATTTATTTATATGTGTGTCGATATATGTGACTTCATATATATGTGCACATATATATGTCTACACATGGGTATATGTATAATTCTGGACATACATGCTGATATACATTTATCCTTAGATATTATATCTGTGCCATATGTACACATACGCATACCTATATGTGGGGTACATTCAGACATCAGCTCCAAAATCTCACAACACCTCCCTGCACAGCTGCATTGTTCTGCCTTGCTACAACACAGACAGGTGCCACATATGAACATGGCCTGACATTGGTGGGGTATATGTGGGACCTGTTTGCAGGTAACTCTATTGCATACCTATGGCATTCTGCCATGCTATATTACAGATTCACCTGGGTATCCTGAGAGTGGTGGTCTGTGGCTCCCACATGTCCATTATACTGGCATTACTTCCACCACTGGCTGTTGACCACATCATATGCATAATCCACATTACACAACACACACTATGATGGCTTACATCCTGTCTGTCAGTGCTGACCTGCACAGTTCACAGCTATGGCCCTCTACCCACAGGGAGAAATAATATTGTCCAGTTGTTCAGTTGACCATCATCACAACAACACCTGCTGCCACATATAACGCATTCCACATCATCTATTACAGTACTATGGACCAGGTACTACATTCTAATACATGTACATATACTTCACATACCTGTTGTGGGAAGTATGTATTAATGACTGGCAGCTGCGTAGATGGCTGCGTTTTCAGCTGTAAATATTCTATGAGTTTTCCTTTTTTCCCGTTTTTTTTTATCTTGCTTGGTTTCTCTCTCTTGTGAATGGATTGAGCTGTTTGGGGCAGATTAGAGCCTGGATTTAGTAGGTGATGCACTTGATCAGGTGATGGCCTCTGCATACATTTGTTTTGAAATGTATGCATACCTACCTACAACAAAATAACAGGTTCTTGTCCTTTTAAAATTAGTATGTTTAGATTTCAAAATGCATTGATTGATTGAATTATTAATGTAAAATTTTCATTTGTTAACTTTTATATAAATTTGCCAAGTTTTAGTGGGACTTTATCTGATGAAGTTTGTATTTATGCAGACGAAAGCGCTCATGTCTTATTTTTGTATTACTTATTAAAGGACTGGATTTCTCAGCAGGTGAACTTTGTGTTTTAGTTTCTATCCTGTTGGTGGCCAGAGGTGTGCCTATCATGTTTTGTCTGTCCACCACACAAATCCTGTGTCAGATATGTCACTGGCAGTGTGTGCGTTGAGTGTTATCAGTACATGGCTACATCCATTTATGTTTCTAACGTCAATTCCCTGGCTAAGGGTATGTTGCAGACTATCCTGTAACACCAACAACTTGCTTAACGTATGGTAACAGTTTCCCACATATAGGCCTGTGTTCCAGCCACTGTCCTCTACCTACATACCAAGCTTTGCACATATGACATGCTGTCAGGGATTGTTCTGTAGTGGACTGTGTGTATATCACACTGCCATTGCTGCCATCAGTCCACTACTGTTGTATCCCCCACACATATAGTGGTGCTGGGGCCATATATGTGTGTGGTCACACCAAAACAATATGTGTGCTCTTATGCACTCCAGAGGTCAGTGTATGTAACAGTGGTATATTGGCCTGTAGTACTGAGTCTAGGGGGGATGCACCATAACTGACCTAGGCTATTACAAAATGTGGGGGTATCAGGGGTGAGCTGCCTTAAGGTATCTGCATGTACAGTACCATATACTTCACCCATATTTACATTACTCACATATATTGGGTTAATGAAGGCATATTGCCTCCTGCCATACAAGACTGTTCTGATTGTCAGTGTGCTTGAGATGGTCTCAATTATTCCTTGTTATGTAACAGTTACATCCCATTTGGTCAACTGAAGTCTTCAACACCTACTGAATTTGCACAGAGTGTAGATGGAGGCTGCTGAACTATACACTTGCATTACATACTGTTGATTGTTTTGTATCCTGTGGCCCAGTCTGTCTTTACTATTGTACAATATGAGTGCATTGGCCTGGACAGCGACAGTTGTGAACCTTTCCAGACTACTGTATTAGTATCACTGTTTCACAGTTTCATTACTCTGTTTATATGGATGTCAGTGTCTGCACAGCTATATGACATGGCATATAGAACTGTAATAGTACACAAATAAAGATTTTCCATTTCTGCAAACCTGTGTGTGGTGTTTTTCCTATGACCTCTCTGTGGTTATATGTTGCAGGTGACAATTGTAATTGTATGGGTGGCCCATAAAGTGTCCAGTTGTTCAGGTGTGAACTGGAGACATAGTGGCTGTTCCATATTGTATGCACCTTCTACATATGTATCTTACTGTACACATCTCTGCGTGTGTCTGTGTAGTCATATGTATATATATATATATATATATATATATATATATATATATATATATATATGTGTGTGTGTGTGTGTGTGTGTGTGTATATATATATATATATATATATATATATATATATATATATATATCGGAGCCATACTAATGCACGAACTACAGTTTCACCGAAAGTGAAACCACCAATCATACATTCGCGAAAATGCTTTTCACCGAAAAAGCACTATTGCCAAAGTATGATAAGATATAGGGAAAATCAGGGGGGGAATGGTTGTTGCTGAGATCATAGCACAGTGGGGATGAGGGAATATTCCCTTTTCCCCATTGTGGTGTGATCTCTGAGTGAGAATATAAAAGGTGGGGGTGGGGGTGCAACCCCCCACATGGGGGGGGGGTGCAGTGGGGCTTCCCCCCTGTGTAAACATTAGTTATGTGTTTTTTGGGTTTTTTTAATTAATTTTTTGGTGTTTATTTTGGGGACTTTAGCGAAAGTGCTTCTTCGGTTAAAAGCGCTTTCGCTAAAGTGTGTTCGGTGAATGTTGATTCGGACTATTAAATAGTCCTAGATCTACACACATATATATATATATATATATATATATATATATATATATATATATATATATATATATATATATCTATATCTGCATATATGTGTCTGTGTATATGTATCCTGGGGATGTTGATAGCTTCCATATTTTACATTTCCTATGGGAGCCACACTGTACTGCATGATATGTTACCAATACAAGCCTGACATCATATAGGTGGGTTGTAGTACTGTTTACATGTTGTGCACATGTCATGTCAGGTCCTGCTTATGGGATCTGTAACACTTTAGTGTATTGCAGGGTGGATGTGTTTGGCTGTGGTGGGGGGGGGTATGCCTATTTATACATGGCATATATTGTTTGGCGCATCTCAACCCCATTAACAGTGCATGTGGACATATTTGTATTTGTCAATCTACCATTGCTATCTACAGATGTGTGGCTATATACATATATATATATATATATATATATATATATATATATATATATATATATATATATATATAGATAGATAGATATCTACATCTATTGATATGTTGTATCTGTTTAGATATTAATATATTTATTCACGCAAATACATTTACATGTTGGAATACATTCTCTGTACTGTTGAATGACTGGGCTGGTTGATATGTTTTGAATACATCAGGGTTATGTATATCTGACTTGGCTTAGTGGTAAATCACTTTGGCTATGTTGTGTGGGGTTCTGTGTTCGGGCTTAGCAGAAGCTGGCTATTTTGTTGCTGGGAAGAACAAGGGCCATTGGATACAGAGTGGTTAAGGCACTTTTAAGCAGTTGTTAGCAGGTTTGCGTGGATGTAAGCACTGCTAACCTGTCGTTACATCTGCTTACAGGCTGTTAGCTTCAGATTTGCTTAACCAGTGTAGGCATTGCTTACTATTGCTTATTTGTGCTTAAACCTGCTTACTAGTGCCTTATTCATTCTGACACTGATACTTCACATGTGCATTTCTTGCAGTACTCCAGTTCATAAATATATGTTATTTAGTGGGTTTTGCAACAAAATTATTGGTTATAATGTGCTTTGCCATGTAAAATAGACTGTGCTGCAGTGGGACTCATACCTGGAATGCCGCTCATTAGGCGGATGCTCTTCCCACTACACTATTGCTGTGCTGCTTCATTTGCATATATCTTCCATAATTTCATACCCATGGTTCCTTCCCCTGCCCCTGAGCTCCACGTACACAGCAACCATCTATTCTCCAGTTGCTAGCCCAGCCATACCACACCTCCACACATTGCCCTCTCTCCACGTCTCAGTACTCATCCAGTATACTGTCTCGACCTAAGCTTCTTCAGGCTCTTCATTCGTTTAGTCCACGTACATACGAGCCTTGCCTTGTTCATCTTTCGAGACATGTGCAAACATCGGATTGACACATAATTTTTGGTTCGTCCCACCAGGGACGGACCTGTTTTTGTGTCAAGATTAGACTTAGCTGGTCTACACTGTTTCTCCCTCTGGTAGCATCCTCCCAGGAGTTTGAGAAGCAGCGGTTTGCTCACACACCTGCCCAGCCTCATCTCCCGGTTCTGCGGAACCGACGTCCCAGGTTTGATATTCTGCTGTATGTGTGTCTGCCATGGCTTAGTGGTAACTCACTTTGACTATAGTGTGCAGGATCCGGGGTTTGCATCATGGGAGTGCAGATTATTTTGTTGCTGGGCAGGATGAGAGGTGTTGGATACAGTGTGACTAAGGCACTTTTAAGAAATTGTAAGCAGGTTTGTGCTGGTTTGCGCAAGGATAATCAATGCTTACCTCCGGTTACAGCTTCTTACACTCAGTTAGTTTCTACATTGCTTAACCAGTATCGGCATTGCTTACCGCCATGCAAACAGGCTTAAAACCGCTTACTGCTGCTTAAAAGTGCTTACTCCCGCTTACTCCTGCGCTAATTTCTTTAAAAGAAAAGAAAAAGGGGTTGATAGGAAAGTGGCGAAAAAAAGGGCAAAAAGAGGGAAAGACAGTAGGGAAAAGAGCCAGGGATGTGCAGGAAGGCTGAAGGGAAAATCCATGGCTGGCCATGTCTTCTACAGCAACAGCTGTGCATATACACTGAACTTGGAGATAGATTTGGACACTCAAACTCCTGGGTGGGGGTGAGGACAACAATAATAAGTTGTGATGCCAATTAGACTGTATTACATGCCTACAGTAGGGAGCTGCAACCATGTGTTATTTGGTCTTATTTAGTGGGTTTTGGAACAACAAAATTGTTTATAATGTGCTTTGCCATGTAAAATAGGGATTGCTGCAGTGGGACTCGAACCGGGAATGCCTGCTCATTAGGCAAATGCTGTGCCCAATTCACACTATTGCTTACATCCTCGAGGCTGTCCGATTAGAACCGCTCCATCCAATGCCGGCACACCTCGACCCATAATTTCATAGCCATCACACCCACCCCACCCCACCCCCGCTCCACCTCCGCAGCAATCATCCTTTCTCTGGGTGCAAATCGGTTCTAACCACACCACTACACACTGCTGACTCTCCACTTCTCGGGACCTATCACGTATGTTGTCTCGACCCATGGATCATTAGGCTTTCCCAACCTTGTAGTCCAAGAACATACATGCCCTGTCATGACGAATCAGTGTAATGACAGGAATCCAAATACCCAAGAATTTTTGGGTTGTCACGCATGGCACGTTCTTGTCTTTGTTTCTAGATTAGACTTAGCAGGTCCACAATGTTTCTCCCACTGGCTGTATCCTGCCTGTGGTTTGGGAAACAGTGGTTTGTTTACTTTTTTTGTGTGTTTGTTTGTATGTTTCACCTGTTTGGCTGGGGGGGATATCGGTACATGTAACACATATGTTGATTGAGCCCCCTAACCCCATTGGCGGTCCCTGTGGTCATATATGTCATTCTTATGAGCTGTATCATATCATAGATATATATCTGTGTGTGTATATATATATATATATATATATATATATATATATATATATATATATGTGTACACACACACACACACACACACACACACACACACACACACACACACACACATACACACACATATCTACATGTATAGCTACATGTCCTGTAATGTTGAATGGTATTGCTGGATGCTATGTTTGTGAAAACGTCAGGGTTATGTATATCTGCCATGGCTTAGTGGTAAATCACTTTGTGTATGGTGTGCAGGGTCCTGCATTTGAGCCTTGCAGAGGCTGTTTATCTTGCTGCTGGGCAGAACATGGGCCGTTGGATACAGAGTGATTAAGGCAATTTAAAGCAGTCGTAAGCGGGTGTGCGTGTGTTTGCGCAGAGGTAAGCACTGCTAACTTCCGGTCACACTTTCTTCTACTCAGTTAGCTTCCATATTGTTTGATCTGTGTAGGCAGAGCTTAACCCCGTGCAGACACACTTAAACACACTTACTAGTGCTTACATATGCTTACTACTGCTTATTTGTGCTTAAACCTGCTTAGTAGCGCCTTATTCATTATGACACTGACACTTCACATGTGCATTTCCTGCAGTACTCTAGTTCATAAATATGTGTTATTTAGTGGGTTTTGCAACAACTAAAGTGATTTTAACGTGCTTTGCCATGTAAAATAGACTGTGCTGCAGTGGGACTCAAACCGGGAATGCTGCTCATTAGGCGAATGCTCTGCCCAATTCACACTATTGCTTACATCTACAAGGTGGTCCGATTAGAACCGCTTCATCCAACACCGGCACACCTCGACCCATAATTTCATACCCATCACCCCTCCGCTCCTCCTCCGCAGCAGTCATCCATTCTCTGGGTGCAGGTCGGGTCTAACCACACTATTGCACACTACCCACTCTCCACTTCTCGGGACCCATCATGTACGTTGTCTCGATCCATGGATCATCAGGCTTTCCCATCCTTGTAGTCCGAGAACATACATGCCCTGCCTTGACGAATCTGTGTAATGATGGGAATCCGAAAATGCCATAATTTTTGGGTTGTCCCGCAAGGGACGTTCTTGTCTTTGTTTCTAGATTAGACTTAATGGGTTCACAATGTTTCTCCCACTGGTAGTAGCCTGCCTGTGATTTGGGAAGCAGTGGTTTGTTTACTTTGTTTGTATGTTTCATCTGTTTGGCTGTGGGGGGGAATATTGGTACGTGTAAGATGTATGTTGATTGAGACCCCTCACCCCCATTGGCGGTGCCTGTGGTCATATATGTCATTCTTATGTGCTGTATCATATCATATCATAGATATATATCTGTGTATACACACACACACACACACACACACACACACACACACACACACACACACACACACATATATATATATATATATATATATATATATATATATATATATATATATATATATATATATATATATATATATATATATATATATATATATACATATATATAGGTATATTGCTGTATATATATCTAACGACATATAGCTGTATGGATGTCTGCATATGTATATATCTATATGTGGATATTTATATATATATATATATCACATATGTAATACAGAGAGGGAGAGGTATATATCTATTTAGTTATAGATATATTCACACACACACACACACACACACACACACACACACACACACACACACACACACACACACACACACACACAGACACACACACACACATATATATATACATATTTAGCAATATGTCCTGTAATGTTGAATGGTATTCCTGGATGCTATGTATGTGGAAATGTCAGGGTTATGTATATCTGCAGTGGATTAGTAGTAAATCACATTGACTATGGTGTGCAGGCTCCTGGGTTCGAGCCTTGCAGGGACTGTTTAATTTATTGCTGGCCAGAACGAGGCCCATTGGATACATGGAGTGGTTGAAGCACTTTTATGCAGTTGTCAGTGGGCTTGCATGATGGTAAGCACTGCTAACTTCCAGTGACATCCGCATACACATGGTTAGCCCCACTATTGCTTACTCTGTTTAAGTGCTGCTTACCATCGTGCAAACAGACTTGCACCTGCTTACTCGTGCTTATTTATCCTTACTACTGCTATATTTTAGACAGTAGTAGTCTACTGGATTTTGGGGAGGTGGTGGATTTGGCAAGTGTATGGTGTTATCATTCGTTACACAGCTTACTACTCCAGTTCACACATATATGTTATTTATTAGGTTATACAACTAAATATTTTGATCATAACAGTAATTTGACATGGAAATGGAATGTACTGCAGTGGGACTCGAACTGGGATTGACTGCTCATGAGGCGAATGCTCTGCCCACTACAATATTGCTGTACTGCTTCATTTGCACATATCTTGCTTTTTTTCTTCCTTTTGCTATTTCAGCTACATTAACCGTAGGTAAGCGATGGGCGCACCCACGCACCTATGGTTAGCTTTAATCAGATTTTTAAAAGAAATAAAAGGGTTTCTTCTTTTAATTTATATGTCCTGTTGCTGTTGTAGACATGGGGGTCTGTTGTTGGGGATATGAGGACACCTATGAGTGATCTCGCTCATGTCTTAACAGCTTCTGCTGTTCTACATTGCAGGGGCATGTTTATTCTGAGAGTTCATCTCTCAGACATGCCCCCTGCACTTGTACACGCTCCATGTAAGCCTAGGAGCTCGGCCTGCATGTCTTCATTACTATGCATGGGGCGCTGCTGTCCTGCTCCTAATTGGGCACTTCTGTGCAGGACTAAGCTAGTCCTGCACGAGAGGTTAGTGAATCTGGGGGTACATCATGTCAATATGATTCAGTCAGGTTACACAAAATAATTTCCTAAAGGGTAGTTATTTTGTTGTGGGCCATTTTATCTTTCACATGAAAACAACAAAGGGAAGTATTATTACCTGCCATTTTTTATGCAATGGATCTACTTAAGCACTTAGAAGACAGTGTTTAGTATCTTGGTTTATTGCTTACTGCATACAAGAATATTAATTGGATTTATAAATGGGTCAGTTCAATTTTGAAGAATCAAATAATGGATTCTCACTCCTTGTATGTGGCTAGGAGGAAAGTGAAGAGTAACTAGTGCTGTCTTCACAATGAGTGCATAACTACTCCTGGAGATGTGAAACTCTGAATCGTTTGAAAATGTTTGAGTTTGTGCTTTGAAAAAAAAATTAGTAGAAGATCAAAGTTCATGAAGTACTTTGTCTCTTTGGAGAAAAATGACAAATGTATTAAAAACAATGTTGACTGGCTACAGAAGGATTAAAGGCTGCTGCCCTGCAGGTACAAGACACAAAGTTCTGCTAAAAAGAACTCACAGAATCGTAAGCAGTCAAATCCATATATACCCCCCAAGGGTATCATATAGCTGAATTCTCTTCATGCTTGTCACCTTTACAGAGTTTTTGATTTTGGACTCTAATCTAGAGCTAAGGTGCAAAAGCGAGTCTCAGAATTCATCATTAGTTTGTATGGATTATAATTCATTTTTGAATTATGGTTTGTTTTTTAACTGTCACGACTTGCAGGATAATCACACACTACTCATAGTGAGATTAAGAACTCAGCAGCATGCTACCATGTGTTTGAGTGCTAGAAGCATGACTCTCAACTTATTAGTGCAAGAATACAGAACAAAGTCAAAAGTAATGGGGGACAAAGGCCCAACATCAGGGACAGATTTAAAATATTGGTCTTAGAAAGTTGTTCAAATAACACCTTTTGCATTGGCTTGGATTTTCTGTAGGATATGAAGTCTGAAGCTCAAATGCCTGCCATTATTTTGTGACTTCAATCCTCAGTGATTTCCTAGAAAACCTCACATTTTATGGGAAATAGACAAACAAATATGAAACAAATATCTGGACCTTCTGGGCAGTGAGAGGTATACCGCAACGGCAGTAATTATTTAATACTATACTGTGTCTGGGTGTGGGGAATGATGGGTTTACTCTGGTGATTTCGGTTTATGAGTGCGAAGCCCAGTGCCAGTTTTGGATAGACCAGAATTATCAACACACAAACATTGTGTATCACTACTATGCAGTGGTATTATCTAAACAAGACATGCCATTCCTTTTTAAATAATACCATTGTACGCTGGCACTGTATTGTGGCAAAGTAACTGGTTAGGAAGTGTATTCGTTACCCTGTCAAGTGTGGCAATGTATATGAGTCCCTTAGAGAGTGTGGCTGTGTTGATGCTGACACCTGTTCATGTGGACAGGCTCGTGTGCGACACCTACTGTATCACAACAGTGTTGCAGGTGTCACTCACCAGCACATATATATCTGGACAGCTCACCAACATGTAAGCTATGTGGTGCATGCAATAACTGTATATCCAATTGATAGCTATGCATAGTCATTCAGGTGTTTGAAATCCTGTACTGGTAGGTGTGTGACACAACCATGCTTAGGTTTTACTCCCCCACACCTTCCCTGACATACTTTGTCTCTGTATGTCCCTCTCACACTCTCTCTGGTGGATGTGGGATGTACACCTGCTTTGCTAGGCAGCAGCTTGTGTTTTGTAAGTGATAGTCATGATCAGCTGATGGCCTTTGCACCAATTGCAGTCCTTCTCTAGCTGAGTGCATGTGGAACAGCTGTGGTAACATTCCCATAGCCAATTGCATGGAAACACTCTCCAATATCTAGGAACATCATGTTGGTGTTGGCCCTTTACATCCACTGTGGGCAGGAACTAGATCTGTTGTTTGGCGAACAGCATCTCAGATGGATTGGGGATTTACCTCTAACAACATACACTGTGGAAATAGGGCAACACACAGGAGGGGGATGTGCCTGACCTGACTACAGACTGTAAGTGCTGCTATACTGCATGTGGAATAACGTTGGTTTAACAGTGTGTGTGTGTGGATATGGCTGTCTTACATATTGTAATACCTGCCATGTCAGTTCTATGTTTATCAGAAATCCACATCTGCAGGGTCGTCTGCATACTGGGCAGTGTGTTGTGCTCTTGGTGTCATGTGTTACCCACAGAGCATGTATCTGTGAACTGCAGAAGGTAGTGTGAGGATTGCAGTCTGTAGGTTGTGAAAACCGTGACAGTTACCGACTTCATATCCCTCATAGGACACATGTTGCAACAAACCCTGTTATGACAGCACATGTATGAGGTTATCACAGCAACATGTCAATATTGGCCCTGTGTATGTGCTTCCAGCCACAACTCTGTCAACCTTTGTACATATGTCATGCATTAAGAGGTGCATATGTGCTGTACACCATCATTAGTGTCATCATATCTGATAGCAAGCCAGTGAGATATCAGACTGCTACACATGTTATGTACAGTACGGGTAATATTTGACGACATTACCAGGACATTCCATGGTCGTTTGTACAGTACTGAGGTTTGTGTAACTATGGTGAATGTCGACAGTGTGTGTTTTGTTAACATGTTCTTTAGCCTGTGTACAGACTATGGTAGATGTCATTGTTATAGGTCCCGTCCTATCTGATGCTACATGCTGCTCCACTGTATGTTACCTTATTGGTTTACATGTTTGTAGGGTCATGCACACACACATGTCCCATAACACAGACAGAGAGCAGACCACACCATGTAGCAGCCCAGTATATGTAGGGTTAGTCTGTGAGTGCCACATATGAGGATGGTGTTGAACAGATAGTCCATATACTGTACTTTTATGCTAGCTTACCATATGTGGGTGTGGGTGTGTTCACATTGGATGTGGTTATGCACCTTCACGCAGGTGTATCTTACCTTGTGTTGTGACATGCCTGCAGAGCCTGCTATATATGCACATACATGTGCATTCCCCCATTGGAGATGTTGGCAAGTGTTGAGCCAGTCTGCCTGAAGCCTGCACAGTGCATTGTTACATGTCTAGCAGCTTAGTGTACTTATCCAGTGAGATGTCATGTGGAAATATTTGCTGGATGTACTGCTGCCGGGTCTCCCTTAACAGTCATGTATGTCAGACAGAGCAGTGGGATGCTGTACAGATGTATGTCAATATCTAGTGGGTAGTATGTGGCCATGGCATCCCTGTACCAATGGTTATTATGTGTCAGGCCAGACAGGGATGTGTGAATGCATAACCTATTGTGGTGTATGTATACCAGTTGTTACGTGTTATACCCATCTACATGGCTGTTAACATTCATATTGTCATGCACAGTACACATGTTTAGCACTAAGGGGTTCTATGTATACCTCTGGACTGTAAAGAGTGTTTCAGAATGCCCACATATATTGGCCAATATCTGTGCTGAAGTCCACAGGGGCATTACGTGCTAGCAGTGGTACTTTACTAGGATGTCCTTAGGATGTCTGTCAGTAGCCAATGGCACACATGTGGAAAGCAGATGTGACCTCCCACACACGCCATGTCTGTGAAGACAATCCCAGTTACAGTAGTAATAGTCTACCAATATACCTGCTATACATACCTGACATCCACTTGCACTACGATGTTGGGACTATAGGGGCTGGGGTAGGTCTACACTCCATGTCCAGGACATATGGTGAGAATATCTGTACATATAATCATCCAGATATATATATATATATATATATATATATATATATATATATATATATAAAATTACACATATACATATTGACATATATAGATGGGTATGTATATGTACATAGATACATATACACACCCAGATATATACATATACAGAACAATAGATGTCTACACATATACAGATAGTGATACATATGCACATATCTGTATGGATATATATATCGACAATAGTAGGTATATCGGTATAGATATGTATGCACATATAGTCATATATGTTGGTATATATATATATATATATATATACATATATATATATATATATATATATATATATATATATATATATATTTATATATATATATATATTTTTATATATATATATATATATATATCTATATATATATATATATATATATATATATATATATATATATATATATATATATATATATACATATATATATATATATATATATATATATATATATACACATACATAATAAGGCATATCTGTACACATAGGATGTGCATGCATATATAACTATATACACATATATCTATATCATATACGTATACCTATATATACACATATGAGATATATATACATATGTACATACGAAAAGGTGTACACATGGCCATATATATGTAGCACTATACAGATGTGTATGCAGACATATATGTGTATACCTGTGTATGTACATGTAGACATCTATGCACCTATATTTATACAACCATATATCTGTCATAAATAAACATCACAGTTGCGTATACCTTCCCACATGTATCCCACAGTATGTATCTGCTATGTGTATATTATAATAAAACAACATATGTGATGCAACAGTCATATTAATGACAAGGACTACACAACCAAGGACGTAAAGGCAAGTGTTCAATACCACTCAATTTGGGTAATGACAGCTATATTGGTAACACAACAGCCTTCCCAGAGTGATCATGGCGTAGTGGTCATGTGTTGTGACTTCAGTGTAAAGGGCCCTGAGTTCATGACCTGCAAGGGCTGCTCATTTTGTTGCTGAGCAGAACAAGGTATGTTGGATACAGAGTGGTTAAGGCAGTGTTTGTGCAATGTAGGCCACACATGTCAGTATCACAACATTGCTAGGTAGGGGTCTAGTCCCAGTGTTGGCAAGTAACAGTGTGCGTGTATGTGGATGGGTCTACATCAGGTTGCGGGGTACACACACCTCAGTGGGCCACCTGTCCATGTGGCACAGGCAATACCCGGTATAGTAACCTGTGAAATGTGTTTGACTGTACCCCAGATATTTCACTGCCATGGTGTCAGCACAGTAACATACCCAGTTGTGCAATATGACTGCAGACCATCATCATGCTGACACATGTACACCTACAGCACAATTGCATATCAGTTTAGAGACCACAACCAAGCAGTGTTACTAACAGCTAGAAGGCATCATTGCTGGATGGCTACACTACCTGACAAATATGCCTCACACTCTACACCCTACAACATGATACACTGCAGGACTGTGGTACACTGGTGTACAGTCACCATGTGCATCAAAACCATATCAGTCTGTCCCTGCATCGATGGTATGGATGACAGGGGTGGGGCACATGTATCATCATATGCACAGGGTGTGGTGTTGGTCTGCCAGAGGCCGAGGGTGCACTATACATTTCACGTAGCATAAAAAAGGTTCCTGCACGTGAAGCACTTGCACGGTCCCAAGGTTACATGAAGGTTGATTTTCAGGATCCATGGTTTGCTGGTTCTATACATTTCACACCATGTAAGCTGGCTGAGGTGATGTGGTGTGTGTAGGTATGAGGTCGCCCTAGGTGTGTTTGCATAGTATATGGGTATGCATGCACACAGTTCTGCTTTGTGGCTGCCCTACACAGGTGTTTATGGACAGCTGCAGACCATATCTGGCAAGGTGTGCAGTTCACTACCTCTGGTCATGGACACGTGGACTGTGCCTGCCAGGGGTTCCGGGGGCACGTGCAGGTGCAGGCGTTGAAGTGCTACTCTCATCTGCTGATGACATTTGTCCACTGGTACCACATCCCTCCTGAGACTGGCCAGGACCATGTGCACATGGCCTGCTGTGGTATGGTGTGGACAGCACACCCCCTGCACTGCTGGGGCTGCTACTGCCACTACGGGAGCCCCTTGGTGTCCTAGCATGCCCACATTGAGTGCCAGCTGTTGCTGTTGCTGGCCCACGTCCATGCGGGTGTCGCCGCATCCCTACCATATGTTGAAGCATGGACACACCACAGCTGATGAGGGCCATCATCTCATTATGCCATCTATCCGCTTGCCCTGTAGAAGCACGGATGGCAGCTGCCACTTCATGGAGGTTGTCTCCTACAGATACGAGTGCAGCCCTCTGAAGCCTAAGGCCCTGTCTGGTGTAACACTTAATATGTACCTGTGTCACCATTACAGCCTTAAACATGCTTCTGCTGGTTGCAGCTATGTTGCCTATGCCAGGGGCATGATGTCCAGCGGCCCTACCATGAGCACCCTGGGACATCCACCTATGTGGCAGCCTGTCGGACATCCGACTATGCCTGCTGCAACTGGACACAGTAGGCATGGTTACCACACTTTCCTGTGGACTGCCACTGAACACCAGCTGTACCTCTGCTATTGCCACTGGTGTTGGGGTGTGTATAGGCACTGTAACTGTGTGTGGGGGTGGGGTGGCTAAAAGGGGGATGTCAAATGTTGGCACAGTGTTGGCCCCTGACAACCCCACCCGTGCCTCACCATTATCATCATCATCATCATCATCATCGGTGCTGTATGGACACCTACATCAGATTGGGTGCAGGAGGGACCCTGACCCACCTTGCCACCTGTGGGGGAAAACAATAACCGCACTTTAAAACCTGTACAGCATTGCTTAACAGTACACACACACACACACACACACACACACACACACACACACACACACACACACACATCTCCATACTACCTACCTGTCCATGGCTTTACAGACAGCCCCACGTATATGTCCATGTGTTACCCCATCCTGCATCACACTTGTTAACATACAAACATTGCTACCACTCATTAACATCACAGTCCTCTAAATGCCTACGCAAGTGGCACAGCACAAGGCCTGTTGCTACATTACCTGCCTGACCTGTGTGTAGTGGAGTAACATGGCCTCGATGCTGTCATTCGGTATGCACCCTCTGTATGGCTGGAGTGATGTGCATGGCCCCTATATGTGTGGGCTACTATGTTGTACCCATAATAGCTGACACTGGTGTGTCATGTGTATGTAATGCTCAGTATATGCCAGATATGCTGCTCCATCAGCCCATCATGTGTCAGCTGTAATATGTGGATACACTCCCTGGTGTTGACTATTACTTCCCCAATGCATCTGTAGAGCTGCATACATGGGCTGTAGGTGACCTCTCCGCTGACAGCAATATTAAGTGTGCACCTAGGGTCTACCTTCCCTCTGGATGCCTGATCCAAGTTACAGGCCATATGATATTATTTTCTGTCCTGTGAGTACATGACAGGTATTCCTGGTATGCAATGTGACACTCCATGTCCATGTGCTGCACGGTCCCAAAGGGGGGGTACAGCCATATGAACACCCCATAATCACACATGTGCATACATGGCCACACACACAAACACACACATGCACACATGCATCATACATGCATCTACCTCCCACCACCTTACCAGAGTGACCCTGCAGGCAAACTAACCACCAGGATACACACACACACACACACACACACACACACACACACACACACACACACACACACACACACACAAACACATACAGGTGAGGTTGCACAATGATTGTGCACACAGTCCTCCAGTTACCCATCTGCCAACATGCAGAACATATGGTACAGAACAGCATGCAGCTCAGCTATACTCACACCTTGCTAGCAGCTGTACACATGTGTATGATGCATGTGCGGTGACTAGGTGATGCCCCTTCCCCTGGATACCTTTGCACCCATTTACACATTATTGCTGTGCACCTATTCTGTACCCTGCCATGTACTGTGCACCACAACTCACAGGTGTCCAACCCATTGTGGAATGTGTAGTACCATGTCAGTTATGCCAGCTGTATCTCTCACAGCTCCTATGCATTTCAGCAATACATACCTGGGATGATATGTGGACTGTTGTCATTGGTGAATGCCTGATGCCTGATTTACAGCTGTCAACATCAACAGACCATGTATGGCCACTGCAGAAATGCTTACACTGACAACCATCAGAGCATACCATGGCTATGTGGGAGTGTACACACCTTTATTGCTATTACAAACACATCCATGATCTGCCATAGGACCACAGCACTGCAGATCTTAGAGGTGCACATGCCCGATATGTAACATATGTCCTGTACTTTCACATGCAGTGTCTACAGATTGTGTTAGGTGTGCAGCTGCTGACCATAATGCATACACACCATGTGGGGATATGTGTGCACACCCTTATCATGACGGTTTATCACACCTCTTGTTGTGTGTACTACAGCTGTCACTGCTCATGGCAGGGGTATACCAGCGTGGGCCTTCTGCAATTGCCAGTGTATGTTCAGCCTACCCTACACATGTCCCCCTATTCTGCATGATTGCAAGGTCTACTCATGTGCACATCCCATGGTGTTCACTCAATGCTGTCACTATTGCAGTGTGGATAGGGTTATGTCTGCAACAGGTCCTGGACCTGACTATATGCAGATACAACCATTCCTACCATCTTTCAGATCCCTGATGCAGTGCACTGGTGCTTCATGCTGAGACCACCCCCCTCAGCATTTATGCAGATGCATGACAGATAAGCCCTACACATATGTGTCATCTTGCAGTGTCCCATACACTGCACACCACATGTTGCAGCTTACACCCAGCTGATAATGTGGACTACTGTAATGCCATATGCCATAGCATATCTCAGCAGCACTTGGCATTGCCCTACAGGTATGTAAACTGGTGTTGCACTGTATATGGGTGTTGTCCAGAACATGTCGCTACTGTAGGCCATGTCTACTAACAGTATGTTACCCCCCTGTGGACCCCTTCCTCAATGACAGGATGTTAGTTGTCATGCAGGTGTGTGGCATACCCTTTCAATTCCCCATCATGTTCGCCCATGTGAGATCATGCATTTCACAGAAACAATACATGCACATGTACAGCAGGCATGCAGGGTAGCTCTGTGTGCATGGAATATAATATCACCATTACATGTCTGGTGTGTTGGCATGCATCTACATAGGACATACTCACCAGCTTCAGGCTGCTGCCTTACTGTTACCCCAAAGGGACCTACATAAGTGGGTGAGAGATGCAATGTCAGTGGCCACACCTGTGGCACTGCTACAGGCTGGGTCCAGTACTACCATACATCAACTGTAAATTCATGCAATACTACCATATCTGGACATCTGTTTATCACTACAATGCAGCAACACATTATTTGTATGACATATCAGATATGCATGATCTACCTGTATCACTGTGGATACTTACACAACAGTGGACTACTGATGTGCCCTGTGTCCTTACCTGCATGCTCCTCAGCTGGTGTGTGGGTGACACCCACCTCCATGAAGGGGTCCAGTGGTTGATGGTGTTCTGGATGGGCAGGTGCTACAAGGTTGTCCAGGAGCTCCTTCACATGTGTCAGGGGGGGATGGATGACATGGCCCCCCCCTTTGGCAAGGTGATCCCCTCGGACTGCAGCAGCATGCTGACTGGCATTGTGAAGCAGGTAGCTGCAATGATGCTGGACCTGCTCATAACTGTAGTTATGCAGGCCGGCATCATTGACCCTGTGGACGAGATCGTTCCGCAGAGCGGTCTGCTCCTGCTGGTCTTGTGCTGTCCTGCCAAACAGGACCTAGTAGTGCTGAACCAGGTGGTTTATGATGACCTCATTCTCTTCCACTGAATACACTGGCAGTCTAATGTGTGCCATCTTGCCTGAAAAACATGAGGATGGGAACAGGCCTGAGTGACTCATATGGCAAGGTTAGCACAGTTCATAATACACATCTCTGAACTCCCCCCCCCCCCACCATATCAGCTTCAACAGACCATACATACAAATCATTAGGTATGGCTACAGCTTAACTACCATTTGGAAAGATTGTGAATAGTATCACACCTTCTGCTATGTGATTGTTGCCATGTCCCCTGTGTGGACACTAACATTGCTGGCCTGTTACAGATTATTCACTTGCATGCCATTGTCAGGGCCACGATGGTTACATATATGCCAGTGGTATGGCTGCTCTGAGATTGCTGCACATCTGACAGTCTGTGTTATAGGGGGGGTTCTGTGCATGCTGTTGGACATATACCGGGATTGTGTAGACTATTACTACCAACATATGTACTATGACAGTGACACAATAACATGTATATGCTCCATTGCCCAGCTGATCCACCTCTCCACACCCATCTGACCAGGATACCTGGCCACGTCACATGTGTGTGCCAACCTGGGGCCTCTTTGTGTACTGTTACAGCAATTCCATCAGGTGGAGCCACCCAGGGGATGTTGGCCCACCCCCCTCAAGACACACACCAACATGTTTCTGTCCCCTGAGCTCAGGTCTAGGGTCTGATCCATACCAGGCTCTACAGACACATGAGGGATGTGCTACATCAGTCTGAGGCACCCAGTACACATTCACACGGCCAACATCTTCCTCCTGCTCAGCTGCCAGACCTGGCACCTTCAGGACATGGACTGTTGTTGTGAGTGGCAGTTGGTGGGAGCCTTGTTCCCATTGTACCCATATTGGGGACCATGGGACATCCACATCACGGACCACACACACCATCCACGGTGTTTACCCACCACATGTGTCACATACCACCCCTGTAGACTGTCCTCCATATCTATCAATCCTGACCACCTCCATGTGTGTATCTGCCATACTTCCCCATATTCCCACTGCATACTTCACAGGCGGGGGCATTGTGGTGCTAGGATGTGACTAACATGTAACCTACCCATCCATGGTGTGCACACTGCCAGCTGTAGATATCTTTGTGTATTGCTATGTGTTCTGCTGCCTAGCACATAGCACGCATCACTGTGGTAGTGATATACGGGACATGTCTTTCCATACATATCTGTTTGTGTGTGTGTTTGTACAGATGTAGACATTTGCATATTGGTATTTATCTATATGTGTGTCGATATATGTGACATCATATATATGTGCACATATATATGTCTACACATGGGTATATGTATAATTCTGGACATACATGTTGATATACATTTATTCTTAGATATTATATCTGTGACATATGTACACATATGCATACCTATATGTGGGGTACATTCAGACATCAGCTCCACAATCTCATGACACCTCCCTGCACAGCTGCACTGCTCTGCCTTGCTACAGCACAGACAGGTGCCACATATGGACATGGCCTGACATTGGTGGGGTATATGTGGGACCTGTTTGCAAGTAACTCTATTGCACACCTATGTCATTCTGCCATGCTATATTACAGATTCACCTGGGTATCCTGACAGTGGTGGTCCGTGGCTCCCACATGTCCATCATACTGGCATTACTTCCACCACTGGCTATTGGCCACATCATATGCATAATCCACATTACACAACACACACTATGATGGCTTATATCCTGTCTGTCAGTGCTGACCTGCACAGTTCACAGCTGTGGCCCTCTACCCACATGGACAAACACTATTGTCCAGTTGCTCAGTTGACCATCATCACAACAACACCTGCTGCCACATATAATGCATTCCACATCATCTATTACAGTACTATGGACCAGGTACTACATTCTAATACATGTACATATACTTCACATACCTGTTGTGGGAAGTATGCATTAATGACTGGCAGCTGCGTAGATGGCTGCATTTTCAGCTGTAAATATTCTGTGAGTTTTCCTTTTTCCCGTTTTTTTTTATCTTGCTTGCTTTCTCTCTCCTGTGAATGGATGGAGCTCTTTGGCGTAGATTGGAGCCTGGCTTTAGTAGGTGATGCACTTGATCAGGTGATGGCCTCTGCACCAGTCAGTGTCCTACACTTGCTAACTGCATGTAGCTTGCTGTGTAGTACTTCCAATTACCACTGTCATGACAACCAGCTAAATCCCTACATCATGTGGGTGTGGTCCCTTTACCTTTCCTGTGTGATGGACATCCTTCCTGTGTGTGGGCATCAGTGTTATAGACAGCAGGTAGCAGTACCTCTTCCAGGGGAACCAGCACCCTTAGGCCAGCTACATATTTGTAGGAGGTTCCAGAACTACAGACAGAGTGTGAGTAGAGTTGTGTTATGCTTTGTATAGTACTGGTGTTACAGGGTGTGTGTACATACTAGTTTACCTTGGAATGCAGTCTGTCTGCATAGCTCTCAACTGTGGGCCTATCCTGTTGGTGGCCAGAGGTGTGTGATATGTCACTGGCAGTGTGTGCGTTGAGTGCTATCAGTACATGGCTACATCCATTTATGTTTCTAACCTCAATTCCCCTGGCTAAGGGTATGTTGCAAACTATCCTGTAACACCAACAACTTGCTTAATGTATGGTAACAGTTTCCTACATATAGGCCTGTGTTCCAGCCTCTGTCCTCTACCGACATACCAAGCTTTGCACATATGACATGCTGTCAGGGATTGTTCTGTAGTGGACTGTGTGTATATCACACTGCCATTGCTGCCATCAGTCCACTGCTGTTGTATCCCCCACACATACAGTGGTGCTGGGGCCATATATGTGTGGGCACACCAAAACAATATGTGTGCTCTTATGCACTCCAGAGGCCGGTGTATGTAACAGTGGTACATGGGCCTGTAGTACTGAGTCTAGGGGGGATGCACCATAACTGACCTAGGCTGTTACAAAATGTGGGGGTAGCAGGGGTGAGTTGCCTTAAGGTATCTGCATGTACAGTACCATATACTTCACCCATATTTACATTACTCACATATATTGGGTTAATGAAGGCATATTGCCTCCTGCCATACAAGACTGTTCTGATTGTTAGTGTGCTTGTGATGGTCTCAGTTATGCCTTGTTATGTAACAGTTACATCCCATTTGGTCAATTGAAGTCTTCAGCACCTAGTGAATTTGTACAGAGTGTAGATGGTGGCCGCTGAACTACACACTTGCATTACATACTGTTGATTGTTTCGTATCCTGTGGCCCAGTCTGTCTTTACTATTGTACAATATGAAGGCATTGGCCTGGACAGCGACAGTTGTGAACCTTTCCAGACTACTGTATTAGTATCACTGTTTCACAGTTTCATTACTCTGTTTATATGGATGTCAGTGTCTGCACAGCTATATGAGACGGCATATAGAACTGTAATAGTACATAAATAAAGGTTTTCCATTTCTGCAAACCTGTGTGTGGTGTTTTTCCTATGACCTCTCTGTGGTTATATGTTGCAGGTGACGATTGTAATTGTATGGGTGGCCCATAAAGTGTTCAGTTGTTCAGGTGTGAACTGGAGGCATAGTGGCTGTTCCATATTGTATGCACCTTCTACATATGTATCTTACTGTACACATTTCTGCGTGTGTCTGTGTAGTCACATGTGTATATATATACATATATATATATATATATATATATATATATATATATATATATATATATATATATATATATATATATATATGCAACTACAGTTTCACCGAAAGTGAAACCACCGATCATACATTCGTGAAAGTGCTTTTCACCGAAAAAGCACTTTCGCCAAAGTATGATAAGATATAGAGAAAATCAGGGGAGAATGGCTTTTGCTGAGATCATAGTACAGTGGGGATGAGGGAATATTCCCTTTTCCCCATTGTAGTGTGATCTCTGAGTGAGAATATAAAAGTGGGGGGTGGGGGCGCAACCCCCCACATGGGTGGTGCAGGGGATCTTGCCCCCCTGCATAAACGTTAGTTATGTGTTTTTTGGGTTTTTTTTAATTTATTTTTTGGTGTTTATTTTGGGGACTTTAGCGGAAGTGCTTTTTTGGTTAAAAGCGCTTTCGCTAAAGTGTGTTCGGTGAATGTGGATTCGGACTATTAAATAGTCCTAGATCTATAAATATATATATATATATATATATATATATATATATATATATATATATATATATATATATATATATATATATATATATATATATCTGCATATATGTGTCTGTGTATATGTATCCTGGGGATGTTGATAGCTTCCATATTTTACATTTCCTATGGGAGCCACACTGTACTGCATGATATGTTACCAATACCAGCCTGACATCATATAGGTGGGTTGTAATACTGTTTACATGTTGTGCACATGTCATGTCAGGTCCTGCTTATGGGATCTGTAACACTTTAGTGTATTGCAGAGTGGATGTGTTTGGCTGTGGTGGGGGGGGTATGCCTATTTATTATTTGGAGCGTCTCAACCCCATTAACAGTGCATGTGGACATATTTGTATTTGTCAATCTACCATTGCTATCTACAGATGTGTGGCTATATATATATATATATATATATATATATATATATATATATATATATATAGATATATATATATAGATATCTACATCTATTGATATGTTGTATCTGTATAGATATTAATATATTTACTCACACACATACATTTACAAGTTGGAATACATTTTCTGTATTGTTGAATGACTGGGCTGGTTGATATGTTTTGAATACAACAGGGTTATGTATATCTGACATGGCCTAGTGGTAAATCACTTTGGCTATGGTGTGTGTGGTTCTGCGTTCGTGCTTAGCAGAGGCTGGCTATTCTGTTGCTGGGCAGAACAAGGGCCATTGGATACAGAGCAGTTAAGACACTTTTAAGCAGTTGTTAGCAGGTTTGCATGGAGGTAAGCACTGCTAACCTGTCGTTATATATGCTTACAGGGTGTTAGCTTCAGATTTGCTTAACCAGTGTAGGCATTCCTTACCACCATGCAAATGGGCTTAAGCCCGCTTACTAGTGCTTACATATGCTTACTATTGCTTATTTGTGCTTAAACCTGCTTGCTAGTGCCTTATTCATTCTGACACTGATACTTCACATGTGCATTTCTTGCAGTACTCCATTTCATAAATATATGTTATTTAGTGGGTTTTGCAACAAAATGATTGGTTATAACGTGCTTTGCCATGTAAAATAGACTGTGCTGCAGTGGGACTCATACCCGGAATGCCTTTCATTAGGCGGATGCTCTGCCCACTACACTATTGCTGTGCTGCTTTATTTGCATATATTTTCCATAATTTCATACCCATGGTTCCTTCCCCCGCCCCCGAGCTCCACGTACACAGCAACCATCCATTCTCCAGTTGCTAGCCCAGCCATACCACTCCTCCACACATTGCCCTCTTTCCACATCTCAGTACTCATCCAGTATACTGTCTCGACCTAAGCTTCTTCAGGCTCTTCATTCATTTAGTCCACGTACGTACGAGCCTTGCCTTGTTCATCTTTCGAGACACGTGTAAACATCGGATTGACACATAATTTTTGGTTCGTCCCACCAGGGACGGACCTGTTTTTGTGTCAAGATTAGACTTAGCTGGTCTATACTGTTTCTCCCACTGGTAGCATCCTCCCAGGGGTTTGAGAAGCAGCGGTTTGCTCACACACCTGCCCAGCCTCATCTCCCGGTTCTGGGGAACCAACATCCCAGGTTTGATATTCTGCTGTATGTGTATCTGCCATGGCATAGTGGTAACTCACTTTGACTATAGTGTGCAGGATCCGGGGTTTGCAACATGGGATTGCAGATTATTTTGTTGCTGGGCAGGATGAGAGGTGTTGAGTACAGTGTGACTAAGGCACTTTTAAGAAATTGTAAGCAGGTTTGTGCTGGTTTGCACAAGGGTAATCAGTGCTTACCTCCGGTTACAGCTTCTTACACTCAGTTAGCTT